>NC_090735.1:128358261-128363962 GCF_036898095.1 Palaemon carinicauda | reverse complement strand
TATATATATGCACATATATATATATATATATACATAAATATACATATATATATATTGTAATTAACAGTATATATCATGTATTTCTATCCATACATTCGACAACAGCAATTTGCTATAAAGCATATTACATTCGACCTACTATTAGTACTTTAATCAGAATAACTCTCTCTCTCTCTCTCTCTCTCTCTCTCTCTCTCTCTCTCGCCTTACGCAGATACCAAATGGCATAATTATCAATCTCCGACAAATTACAGGAAGAGGCGCTGATTCCAGCTCTGTAATTACGCAATGACACATTCCATCCTTGAAGCCAACCGCTGGAGACATGCACAAATCCACTTTATGGCGGAGCGTAAACTTATAAGAGAGACATGAGTACTGTAAAGTGCAATCCCAAGTGCCATTCATCAAGACAGTGTTCAAATCACTTGTTTAATTATTTTGATTTTCTTGAAAGATGTAATTAGATCATTTTTGGATTATCTCTAACGAAAAGTTCTCAAAGCACTCGTTTAATTATCAAATTATATTACTTCTGAATTATCTCTAACAAAAAGTTCTCAAAGCACTCGTTTAATTATTAAATTATATTGCTTCTGGATTATCTCTAACAAAAAGTTCTCAAAGCACTCGTTTAATTATCAAATTATATCACTTCTGGATTATCTCTAACAAAAAGTTCTCAAATCACCTGTTTATTCATTTAGATTTTCTTGAAAGATGTAATTATAGTATTTCTGGATTATCTCTAACAAAACGTTTTCAAATTATTTGTTTAATTATTTAGATTTTCTTGAAAGATATAATTATATCATTTATAAATTATTTCTAACAAAAAATTCTCAAATCACATGTTTGATTATTTAGATTTGATTTAAAGATGTAATTATATCATTTCTGGATTATATCTAACAAAACGTTTTCAAAACACTTGATTAATTATTTATTTTTCTTGAAAGATGTAATTATATCATTTATGGATTGTCTCTAACAAAAAGTTCTCAAATCACTTGTTTAATTATTTGGATTTTCTTTAAAGATGTAATTATATAATTTCTGGATTATTTTTAATAAGAGTTATCTAATCACTAGTTTAATTACTTAGATTTTCTTTAAATATGTAATTATATATTTTATGGACTATTTATAACAAGAAAGTTGGCTACTCACTAGTTTAATTATTTAGATTTTATTTAAAGAGGTAATTATATAATTTCTAGATTATTTCGAACAAGAAAGTTGTCCAGTCACTAGTTTAATTATTTAGATGTTCTTTAAAGATGTAATTACATAATTATATAATTTATGGATTATTTCAAACAAGAAAGTTGTCTAATCACTAGTTTTTAATTATTTAGATTTTATTTAAAGATGTAATTATACAATTATATAATTTCTGGATTATCTCTAACAAAAAAGTTTTCAAATCACTTGTTTAATTATTTAGATTTTCTTCAAAAATGTAATTATATAATTTCTGGATTATTTCTGAACAGTTCCAAAATGAACTTGGTTGATATACTTTATGGCTGAAACTTTAGTACCGTCGAGAGACACAAGTGTGAAAAGCATAACTGTAAAGTGTGATGGGAAAAAAATATTCATTACTAGTCAACTTACTTTCCTTGAAAAATCAAATTAATGCTTATGCAACTGCTAAATGTATGACTGCTGTCTCTAACTTTCCTTAAAAACGATTGTCAATTGAAAGTGTCATATTCATTTGACGTAATTTACAGACACTTCAAGTTGCAAGTTGCACTCGAAGTTAATGGAAATGATGTCTGGCTTTTATTATTTCGTCTGAAGAGCCATGAAACCTCACCTGAAACTGATGGTAAAAAAGAAGAAGAAGAAGAAGAAGAAGAAGAAGAAGAAGAAGAAGAAGAAGAAGAAGAAGAAGAGCCGAGATGAATACAAAGAGGTGAGGAGGATATGGTAGTACAATTTTAGTATTAGTGTTGAAAGACACCAGAGATATTGGCTTAGGAAACTCGTTTATCATGATTCAAGAAAAAATGTTTCAACGAATTTCAACACTTCTTGTTCTACCTAATTTCTCTTCCTCTTGTTTTGTTAAAGTTTTTATAGTTTATATAGGAATTATTTATTTTAATGTTGTTACTGTTCTTAAGATATTTTATTTTTCCTTGTTTCATTTCCTCATTGGGCTATTTTCCCTGTTGGGGACCCTGGGGCTTACAGCATCGTGCTTTTCCAACAGAGGTTATAGCTTAGCAATTAATACTAATAATAATTTATAGATATATAGATGATGTTTATAAAATATGACTAATTTTTCAAAAGTCGTTCTTTAAGAGATCTTATATTCTTTTATATGATTGCTGTGTCAACTGATACTGACGTCAATTAACCTGATTGCACCAGTGAATGTCAACCTACGCACACACACACACACTCATATATATTTCCACATATCACCCAACACGAACCTGGAAAATACAAGCAATAGCAGAATATACACTTATCACTAGGTCATACCTCAAGTTTTCATATCCACTCCTTATCAAGCTACGCCGTTCCTACGCTCGCCCAGCCTTTTCCATTCCTTCCTACAGCTATAACACAAGAGGACGATGCTTGGGACTGTGGTTCTTCATCTTCATTACATAGCATAAAAAGATGGAAACTTAATTAATGAGCAACGCTTGTTGCTTCGCCTTTGCGTTCTAGATTAAAGTGTGCTTTGGGGGGAAGAAGCAACAATGGGACTGTGCATGCAATGCATGATGCATTCATTTCGGTTTGTACTCGTTCATGTTCACATAAAATAGGTGCCTCTCAGCATGCGTCATTGCCTGTTCAATAACGCAAATAGACGTAAAGGCTGATTACTCCTTATTTCCTCTGTAATGCTACTTCGATGCGTTATTGATTAATTCCCGCTAAATTGCATCGTTATTTATGCGGTCATTTATACAGTTATTTGAAGGTTAGTTCATCTTCGTTTGTGTTATTTATTTCCTATTTCCAGTTTATCTTTTTTATTCATTCTAGACGAATACAAGTTACAGCAGAAAAACCTGGGTTAGTATATCTGCAATTAAATTTTCATTTTAACCTATATAAGGTTTTAATAGTAAAATAGAATTACGTACGCAAAACGAATACAAAAATAAAAAAAAAAAAAGACTAACTAAACAACCTAGCCTAGCAGATCTACAGGCCACTAGAGCGCGTAACCCAAAATATAAATGAATCACACATTTTAAAAGCTTAAAGGTTTAAAGGCTGCTCATGAATGGCAGGGGCAAGGGACAGTGATACTGCCCTTATCAACGATTTCATAAAACTGCGACGCAAAGACATGGGTTGTAAAATGACATCACTAACATTTAAATCATAAAGTTTAGTTAAATGGTATTCATTTTGGTCAATATAACATTCAAAACCCAAATGTCAAAACTGCTTCAAGCTATGTAAAATGAAGAGTAGACTTCAATTACATCTAAAAGACACACACACACACACACACACATATATATATATATATATATATATATACATATATATATAATATATATAGAGTATATAATACACTAAAAAACACGCACGCGTCCCCACACAGAAACAAACACACACAGAGACACACATTTATATATACATATACATATATATATATATATATGTATGTATATATATATATATATATATATGTATATGTATATGTACATATATATATATATATATATGTATATGTATATATATATATATATATATAATATATCTATATCTATATGTATATGTATATATATATATATATATATATACAAAAGAGGAACCTCAGCCTGTGGCCCCTCTCTCATCAAAAATGAGCCTTTGCCGTAAAATCATCGTACGATCCCTTACCGTAAAATCATCGTCAAAATAATCGTACGATCCCTTACCGTAAAATCATCATTAAAATAATCGTACGATCCCTTACCGTAAAATTATCATACAATCCTTTGCCATAAAATCATCGTACGATCCTTTGCCGTAAAATAATTGTACGATCCCTTACCGTAAAATCATCGTACGATCCCTTACCGTAAAATCATTGTACGATCCCTTACCGTAAAATCATCGTATGATCCCTGACCGTAAAATCATCATACAATCCTTTGCCGTAAAATCATCGTACGATCCTTTGCCGTAAAATAATTGTACGATCCCTTACCGTAAAATCATCATATGATCCCTTACCGTAAAATCATCGTAGGATCCTTTGCCGTAATATCATCGTATGATCCCTTACCGTAAAATCATCGTACGATCCTTTACCGTAAAATAATCGTACGATCCCTTACCGTAAAATCATTGTAGGATCCTTTGCCGTAATATCATTGTATGATCCCTTACCGTAAAATCATCGTACGATCCTTTACCGTAAAATCATCGTAGGATCCCTTACTGTAAAATAATCGTACGATCCTTTGGTAAAATCATCGTACGATCCTTTGCCGTAAAATCATTGTACGATCCCTTACCGTAAAATCATCGTAGGATCCTTTGCCGTAAAATCATCGTAAGATCCTTTGCCGTAAAATCATCGTACGATCCCCTACCGAAAAATCATCGCATGATCCTTTGCCGTAAAATCATCGTACGATCCCTTGCCGTAAAATCATCGTACGATACTTTGCCGTGAAATCATCGTAGGATCTTTTGCCGTAAAATCATTGTACGATCCTTTGCCGTGAAATCACCGTAGGATCCTTTGCCGTCATATCATCGTACGATCTCTTACCGTAAAATCATCGTACGATCCTTTGCCGTAAAATCATTGTACGATCCTTTGCCGTAAAATCATCGTACGATCCCTTACTATAAAATCATCGTTCGATCCTTTGCCGTAAAATCATTGTAAGATCCTTTGCCGTAAAATCATCGTACGATCCTTTGCCGTAAAATCATTTTACGATCCTTTGCCGTAAAATCCTCGTACAATCCTTTGTCGTAAAATCATCGTAAGATCCTTTGCCGTAAAGTCATCGTACGATCCTTTGCCGTAAAATCATCATACGATCCCTTACCGTAAAATCATCGTAGGATCCTTTGCCGTAATATCACCGTATGATCCCTTACTGTAAAATCATCGTACGATCCTTTGCCGTAAAATCATCGTACGATCCTTTGCTGTAAAATCATCGTACAGTCCCTTACCGTAAAATTATCGTACGATCCTTTGCCGTAAAATCATCGTACGATCCTTTGCCGTAAAATCATCGTACGATCCTTTGCCGTAAAATCATTGTACGATCCTTTGCCGTAAAATCATCGTACGATCCCTTGCCGTAAAAACATCGTTTGTACAATCCTTTACCGTAAAATCACCGTACGGCCCTTCACTGTAAAATCATCGTATGATCCTTTACCGTAAAATCATCGTACGATCATTTGCCGTAAAATCATCGTACGATCATTTGCCGTAAAATCATCGTACGATCCTTTGCCGTAAAATCATCGTACGATCCTTTGCCGTAAAATCGTCACACGGTCCCTTGCCGTAAAATTATCGTTTGTACAATCCTTTATCGTAAAATCATCGTACGATCCCTTACCGTAAAATCTTCGTACAATCCCTTGCCGTAAAATCATCGCACGATCCCTTGCCGTAAAATTGTCGTTTGTACAATGCTTTACCGTAAAATCATCGTATGGCCCTTCACCGTAAAATCATCGTACGATCCCTTACCGT
>NC_090735.1:128323261-128350761 GCF_036898095.1 Palaemon carinicauda | reverse complement strand
CCATTAACATCACCACGCTAGCCACTAAGAATTGGCGATGATGGGAGATTTTGGTCTGATCGCTAACAACAAACCAACCTAGTATGGGTGACTCAAGCTAATACAGCTTTGCTGATCATGGCGACACAAATATTTCTACCATGTTAAAGTATCCCCACTCAGAAAGGAGTATATATATATATATACATATATATCTTTCAGGTCAAGATCAGCGGCATTCCCAGCCGTATAACTACTCGGTCTCTCCTCACCGCTCGGTTGGGTGGAGAGGGGGTAGCCACACCATGGATAGAGGGGGGCCCCGAAAGGCACACACTGAAACAACAGCCTCCCACAAATATGTGCGTGTGTGTGCATATCTATCTACATAAGCAGCCGTCATGTTTGACGGGTCGCGTACACTAGTTACCAATAAAAGCATAGCTGAAAAATATAATCACAGATAAACATTGGATACCCGGACGGCCCTTACGAAACTCAACTCGTTATCTTTAGACCTTTACCACAGCGACACGGAATACCTTTATTCAAACTTCTAAAGAACAACGCCACGGGATAGATTATGCACGACCCTCTTTTGGAATTTAATAACATTAAGGAGACCACTTTCCCCTTTGTATCTCCATCCTTCTCTTCTTCACTCACTCCTTTATATCAATAACATTATGGTCATTTCCGTTGAGCTCCTGAGGAGAATAATCAACCCCCTTCCCCCTTTTATCACTCAATGTGGAAATTTATTTACATAAAAAATATTAAATACATGTAACAGGCTTCCAGGGGATGTAATGAACACTAACACGCTAACAGATTACAGAATTCAAAAATACGTTAGAAAATATCATAAAAAAAAACTCTAAGCGCTTAAACTAATTCGCTCTACCCAAGAGCAAGTGGAGGCTCCGCGGCTGGAATAAAAAATCTTTGAGACATCCAAAATCCTTGTAACTCCTTGTAACTTGTTGGAGAATTGATAATGTTACTCCACTATGTAAATATGTTTGTAGCTCAAGTCCCACTGATTACCGCCCAATTTCCATAATTCCCATATTATCTAAAGTTTTTGAACGTCTTTTGGCAAAGCGTCTTATAGGTTTGCTGAAGGTCTGTTCCCTAGTTTGCAATTTGGTTTTCGCAAAGACCTTGGAACATGTGATGCCCTTCTTACAATATCCAATGCTGTACAAAAATCCCTTGATTGGGGTCAGGAAGTTCGTATAATTGGCCTTGATTTTGGTGCCTCCTATAACCGTGTTAATCATGAGGCCATTATTTTCATCCTTGGATTATCCTGTAAATTGAGGGTTATTTTCCTTCTATTGCCAATATCTGGAATTCTCCTTCCGCTCCTATATTCCTGATTCCCATAAACTCAGTTAATTCAAGAATAAAAGAAAGTCTATATCTATCCTTTTTCTTGTTTACGTCTGGGCTGGACTACAAAATGGCATTAGGCTGCCTATTCTGCCGGCTTCAGCTCCGAAAGAGGTGCTCGAAAATACACGTTAGACTCTGGGAACTGTTTCTTCCCAGCCACTGAAAATGCCACAGTAATGTTCACCACATAATGTGGTAAAAGCCGCAACTGTAGTTGGTATGGAACGGGCACATTAATGGCATAATGTGAAAGATAAAAGTGGTTCCTCTTATTGTGTAAGATTAGTATACATGCCTCTCTCTTATATGGGAGATCCGCCATACTCCATACTTTCCAATTGCAGACCTCAATAAATCCAAATTCTATAGCCCTTTTATACCCGATATAATGTTGTTAGGAAAGTCCATCTTCTTTAAGAACACCAATGAAAAAAAGATTGACGATGAGAAAGGCTATAATTATATATCAGTGTTTATACGATTCTATCCTCATAAACGGGAATATACTCGATTAAAGGGACACAGAGGATTCCAGTAATATTCCTGGACATGGAATACGACACAGGTGCCACATCCAAGCAGACCATTGGCAGATATACGTAAATAGGGTGTAATTTCTCCGTAACCGCAAGTAAACAACAGTAAACATCCGGTTTCCGAGAAAACAGAATATGAGAGATTGGGAAAATATCTTCACCATAGTATATCAGTCATCTCTATCTTGGCCTTTTAATTCAATACCTCTCCATTCATCATCTAACTGAGGCCCTTTGCGTCAATAGACGTAGGAGGTGATCATGATGAGTATATCAAAATACGAAAGCGTAAGGTCATAGTCTACACTTAAAATTCGCATTAAGAAAACAGCAAATGTCTGGCAACATTTATTCCAGGATTTTTACCGTTTTGAAAACGGATATATCGACGTAAAAGAGTGATATTACGGTCTGCAACCCGTAAAAGATAATAACCAAGTAAGGTAAAATTACGGTCGCCTGTATTTTACTGAAAGACGGTTGAGAGCAGTATATTTTTACGGAGAATTTCCGATTAAGATTACGGTATTTTTCTAACAGTGTATGGTTCATTATACTTCCCCGAGATGCCATATGAAATTTCGAAGTTATTGGTCGTATATTTTGCATACATTACACCATTACAGAGCTTGGAGAGTTTCCCGGCAGGAAGCTCTAGTGTGGAAAGAGATATTGCAAGGGAGATTGATTGCTGAACGATTTTCTAAATAGCAATAATGTTACTGATGCTTACAGATATTTTGACGTATATCGAAGAGAAAATGAGATACCTTTTTCATTTTATTTATTAGGTAGGATCGTAAACGCTGTTGAAAAGAAAACTGAAATGAAATATTATGTCATTAAGATGCAGAGACTATATCAATTGCAGTTAAGGGAATTACAATGTTACCAGAATTGTTACAGCCAACCATAATGTCATTTTAGTTCCTAAATTACGAATAAATTCAGTCTAAACATCATAACTTCAGCTGCCAGAAAAACCAGTATACATTTCATATCATCATCATCATCATCATCATCTCCCACGCCTACTGACACAAAGGGCCTCAGATAGATTTCGCCAGTCGTCTCTATCTTGAGCTTTAAAATCAATACTTCTCCATTCATTATATTACTTATATTTCATATAAGTAATATCAATATATATATAGTATATATATATATATATTATATATATATATATATATATATATATATGTATATATATATATATATATATATATGTATATCTGTATATATATATCTATATATATATATATATATATATATATATATATATATATATATATATATATATATATACATATATATATATATATACATATATATATACATATATATACATATATATATATATATATATATATATATATATATATATATATATATATTAGTTTTGACAGGGCTTTCTTCCCTCTATACCTCAGTCCATCTTATTTTTGAAGTTCAAATACCAGCTGGGAGAAAATTATGAATTATCTTTCATTAGAGTAAAAATTACCAGCTACAGCCTAATAAAATAAACGTACACACACAGTTCGGTTACAATTCGAAAAGTAATGATAGCAAAAGAAAAGAAATGCAATATCCGACTAGGTCCTTTAGTAGTTTATATATCAAATATCGGTTCTAATATTGTTAATGTTTTTAAAATATTTCATTCTAATTTTCTATTACTTCTTATATTGTTTATTTCCTTATTTCCTTTTCTCACTGTATAGCATCTTGCTTTTCCAACTAGGATTGTAGCTTAGCTAATAATAATAATAATAATAATAATAATAATAATAATAATAATAATAATAATAATAATAATAATAATAATAATAATCTACGAAAAGGGGCACGCAAATTTTATGCGCGACCTTTGGCGTCTTTTTTTTTTCTTTTTTTTTTAATCGTCAGAAACTTTGCGTTGGTAAAAAAAAGAAAAAAGAAAGAGTATTCTTTACCATAAAGAATAGTCCTCTACACAACTGGTGCCGAATTTAACTTCTCGGTGGCCTACGACACAAGTTTGCTTATTTTCTTTTTTTAGAATGGAACAGGATGTAAATTGAGTTTGTTGCATTTTATTGGTAACCCCTCCAAGTACTAGCCATAGTCTTCTGGAAGCGTTTCAAACGTTATAGATGCATTCTGAGCAATGATCTTTCTGTAACTTAAGTCTTATTGAAGCGTTTTCAACGTTATAGATGTATCGGATTTTCATGAAACTAGTGCCAAATTGCGGGTAATTTAATTGCATATCTTGTGATGGGGCGTTGGCGAATTGCTCAGAAAGAAGCTATAACGTTTAATACGGCCTCAGATTTCTAAAATTACAGAAGGATCATTGCTTTTATAACGCTTCCCGAAGACTAGAATTATAGAAATATCATTGGTCAGAAGGCTTCAATAACGTTTAAAACGTTGCTCAACATCAGTGATCACACAACCAGGTGTGTAAGAAACGTGATATAATTTCGACAACTGACAGTAGATATCCGGATAATATTCTTTTTAGTATTCACGTTATTGACATAAACAGTTTCCATACATCTCAATGATAGTCTGCGATTATTAACTCGTCAGCCCAAGGCCGCCTCTCTCTCATCACTGGCCTTTGTGTAATGTTTACAGAAAAAGGATGTCTTGGGATGACAAGTCAAATCCTAGAGATCTCGACCACTTATTCACCTACCCTTATTTTTAAAGGTTTGGGCACAACGATGGTTATATCAATAACGTTAATAGTTACTAACACAAGTGTTATTATTATCATTACTTGCTAAGCTACAACACTAGTTGGAAAAGCTGGATGCTATAAGCCCAATGGCTCCAACAGGGTAAATATCTGTGAGGAAAGGAAATAAGTAAATAAACTACAAGAGAAGTAATGAACAATATAAAACATCTTAATAACAGCAACACCACAAAACAGAGCCTTCATATATAGACTATGAAATTTACAAAAAAGAAAGAGGAAGAGAAAAAAGATACAATGTTAAAAATATGTATTAAAAACGGTAAAGGTGACGTAAAAGAGTGATGTTATGGACACCAACCCGTAAAAGATAATAACAAAGTAAAGTAAAATTATGGCGGCCTATACTTTACTGAAATACGGTAGAGAACAGTATATTTTTACAGAGAATGTTCGATAAAAATTACGGTTTTTTCTAAGTGTAGAAAAGTGTGTCCGAGTGTACCCTCAAGTATACAAACAAAAAGCTTGAGTACAAAGATTCACAGACATTCTTGCTTCGACAAAAAGTAAAAAATCTAAAGCGAAAATCACCTACTTTCTGCTTTGCATCGTCGCATGACAAAGTTAGCGGCTCGAACTGACGAGGTTTTTCCTCCTCAACGGTTTTCAAGCGACGAGTGTAACTTGCTACCAGAGTTTCTGCAGCCAAACAGAAATCTCTTAACTTTGGCGAGTAGCAATTAATGTTATTTGTTGTACTCTTGAACACGACTTCCCAGGATAATACAATATTAAAAGGAAATGGAACAACTAACAAACTCAATGTTATATGCACTGTATGATGAATAAGTAGGAAAAAGTTACTCTTCTACTACTCCTGGGTGATTTTAATATCTAAGGGCTGCAAGTGAGCAAGAGCCTGTGCCAGGCCATCTGTTAGAAAAAAAATAAAACCATAACAACAAAAACAATTCATTATAACTTTGTTCTTTTTAGAAAGTTGACAGCAAGCATTTGTCGGATAAAACTTCACGGAAAACAACTGTGGAACATGCAACTCTACGAGACTTGAATAATGGGAGGAAAAGCATGAAAAGGGTTCAGGAACACCGACAGCTTAAAGTTTGCTGAATTACTCACAGTTTGCTTGCTTGAAGATTTTCTTTTCAGTGTGTGTGAGAGCACATCAGAAGTAGCACAAATATTTATTTGAAGGAATTTCAGTGGATGAATTTTGCTATGGAGCGTGTATACAGTGTTGGAAAAAAACCCGTAATTTCAATCGGAAATTCTCCGTAAAAATATACTGTTCTCAGTCGTATTTCAGAAAATAAAATACAGGCGATCGTAATTTTACATTTCTTTTATTTCTTTGTTACTATATTTTACGGGTTGGTGACCGTAATATCACTCATTTACGTCAATATATCCGTTTTTTAAATCGGTAAAAATAATGGAATAAATGTTGCCAGACATTTACCGTTTTTAAGGCAAATTTCTAAGTGTATATTATGACGTGCTCCTGTATTACGAAGGTAAACACAGGAGTAAACGAAACTATGTGCCGAAAGGGTTAGTGATGACGGTCTTGAAGGTTGTCTTCTGGGTTCATGGGCGCTAGGTAATACCCCTTCAGGAGGTCGAAGCCCGAAAATATTTTATTACTGTGGGGGTATGTGGGGAATTCGGGGAAGGGGTAGTGGTCTGTCTCGTCTGCATATTAAGATACCTGTAATCCCAAGAAGGGCGTAGGAATCCATTTTTCTTCAGGATGATGTGCAGGGGAGACGACAATGGGTTTGAGGCCTTTTAACAAAAGCCCATTTCTTCCATTCCGATAGCAAAGACTCTTTAGCTATGGTAAGCAGCTCTTCTAGATGAAGGACACTCCGAAATCAAACAATAGTTCTTTAAGTCCTGGGTAGTGCCATAGCCTCTGTACCATGGTCTTTCACTGTCTTGGGTTAGAGTTCTCTTACTTGAGGGTACACTCGGGAACACTATTCTATTCTATTCTATGTTATTCTATCTTATTTCTTTTTATCTTGTTTCGTAAAGTTCTTATAGTTTATATAGGAAATATTTTTTTTGATGTTGTTACTGTTCTTAGAATATCTTATTTATCCTTGTTTCCTTTCCTCACTGGACTATTTTCCCTGTTGGAGCCTCTGCACTTATAGCATCCTGCTCTTCCAACTTGGGTTGTAGCTTAGCAAGTAATAGTAATAATAATAATAATAATAATGATAATAATAATAATAATAATATGTTTAGCAGCTGTCAAATGGTCTGGGGTCAAATGCCTGAATCTTGCACACGCTGGAGGCCCCGTTGTCCTAATATGATGATAAATACCGTGAACCGTGTCGTCTGGGTGTAGTTCTGGGTAGGTGACACTAGGAGGGGGTAAGCGTCCATGGGCGTAAGCGAGGTCGGAGGGAGCAGGTGATAAAGGTGTGGACGAATAAGAGATGGCGTTTATTAAGCGTGGATGTGTGACGTCAACCAGGAGGTGGAAATTGGCAAGGAAATCTGCACCGAACGGAGGCAATGTAACCTCGGCGATGATGAAATTCCACCAGTACTGGGGGCTCCAAAAACGACAGGATCAACGTCTCATAATCATGGGTGGGGATAGCGGATCCGTTGGCAGCCTTTGGCGGACATCAGCAGCCTTAAAATGATGGGATCACTGCGTTAACCTTTTTACCACCAAAGGACGTACTGATACGTTTCACAAAACTCATCACTTTACCCCCATGGATGTACCGGTACGTCCTTGCAAAAAAATGCTATTTCTATTTTTTTTTTTGCATGTTTTTTATATTTTTTTTTTTTTGAGAAAATTCAGGCATTTTCCAAGAGAATGAATGAGACCAACCAGACCTCTCTATGACAAAAATTAAGGCTGTTAGTGCAAATTTAAAAAAATATACTGCAAAATGTGCTGGAAAAATATAACCCCCTGGGGGTTAAGGGTTGGAAATTTCCTAATACCCTGGGGGTTAAAGGGTTAAGAGGACACGTGGCAGAGGGGAACGATAGGCATCAGTATCTACCAGAAAGTGCACCTGAGATCCTGATTCATGCAAAAAGAGAAGATTATTTAATGGGAAAGCCACCGCCACAGGTGTTGACCTACTTACACGTTTCTTGACCATTGGCATCCGGTAACATATTTCTTAGGAGCATCCAAGAACCTTGAGTGGTAGTAGCACAACTGAGAGCGAGGGGCATCATCCAGTGGCTGGTTAGGGAGTGGGTGTGAGGTGGTTTAGGTGGGTAGTGGGCATACCATGAGATGGGGATCGATGCCCTACAACATTCACACCTCAGCTTCAGCGTCATATTATTGTTCCCTTCATCAGGAATGGAGATATTGACGGAGTTTAGTTCTCTACGGTGCGTAAGTAGCTGTCCAAAAGGGGGGTCCACTCTTGACATGAGGTCCTACATGGGCAAGGTTCTGACATCAAGAAGGGCAGTTTGCAAAGGTTAGGCAAGCTGTGTACCTTAGAAGGCCCACTTAACTGGGTAAACCGTCTGTAGCAGCCTGAAGGCAAGCAATTCTGATAATTTCTCTGAGGGCAATCGACTCCTTTTGATTCCCCCACCAGTTGCTGAGAGAGTTGAGAAATCTTCACGGCCGGCTGGCTAATGCCAAGTACTTCTGCAGGAGGTATGATTTGGGGCATCTTATTTTTATGTACAGTATACTGTATTTATCTTTGTTACTTTGTAACTTTCATACTCCTGAAGGGGTCGATAGAATAAAATTTGCCTTAGCCCTTGCCTTTGCTTTGGAGGTGTCCCTAGACTCGTTGTTGTGGCCTGATTGGTAACGTCTCTGCCTGGTGTTTGCCAGACGGGGGTTCGAGTCCCGCTCAGACTCCTTAGTGCCTTTAGCGTCTGCAACCTTACCATCCTTGTGAGCTAAGGTTTGTGGGGTTTGGGGGAGCCTATAGGTCTATCAGCTGAGTCATCAACAGCCATTGCCTGGCCCTCCCTGGTCATAGCTTGGATGGAGAGAGGCTTGGGCGCTGATCATATAATATATATGATCAGTCTCTAGGGCATTGTCCTGCTTGCTATGGCAATGTCAATGTTCCTTGACTCTGCCATTCATAAACAACCTTTAAACCTTTAAAGCCAATCGTTGATTTTTGGGAAGTTGGGCGTCAGGGACCGCATGAAAGACGTAGTCTGCTTTGCTGCTTCGGCGGGTCATGCCCCTGAATTAGGTACGGAGACGTAAAGCAAACAACTCTACTGGCGACGGGCGGGAGTTTCACTGTTGCCTTTTTTAGAATGATTTATTGTTAATTTGTTCTCTTCATTTATTTATTTCCTTATTTCCTTTCCTCACTGGGCTATTTTTCCCTATTGGAGCCCTTGGGCTTATAGCATCTTGCTTTTCCAACTAGGGTTGTAGCTTGGATAATAATAATAATAATAATAATAATAATAATAATAATAATAATAATAATAATAATAATAATAGACGATGCGGTGACCTGGGAGGCAGACAGGGTGTTTAGGCACTCACGAGTTCGTCAATATGACCTGACTGAGGGAATTATGAATCAATGACGAGCTCCCGAATACCTAAGTTAATTTGTCGAAAACTCATGTTAATTATTCTTTAAAAAAATCCACACACATGCATACACACAATTACAAAGACACAAACACATGCGCACACATACTTACAAACACATCTTATCTTTCTTTTATCAAAAGATAAATTTAAAAAATATAAGGATACCAACAATACTAAGAATTGAACAACAAAAGTAACAGAAATAATAATAATAATAATAATAATAATAATAATAATAATAATAATAATAATAATAATAATAATATTAATTTAATGACATTGGCATTAGTCGAGATATTTTCAAAGCACGATTTTTTAAGTGAAACATTGTTTCACATTACAATGTTGACTTCGAAACAAAGCAACGTCTTTAAAAACACTTTGGATTCAAGAGAACATCCAGAAGTTATTGTCCTCTGTATACATGAAAGGAATATCTTCCTGCAATTGAATATTTTTTTCTTTATCATCTTGTGAAGAGAATAAAATGACACTTGAAATAAGTATATTATTATTATTATTATTATTATTATTATTATTATTATTATTATTATTATTATTATTATTATTACTTACTAAGCTACAACCCTAATTGGAAAAGTGAGAATGCTATAAACCCAGGGGCTCCAACAGGGAAAATAGCTCAGTGAGGAAGGGAAAGAAAGAAAATGAAAATATTTTAAGAAGAGCAACAAGATTAAAATAAATATCTCCTATATAAACTATAAAAACTTTAACAAAATACAGAGGAAGAGAAATAAGATAGAATAGTGTACCTGAGTGTACCCTCAAGCAAGAGAACTCAAACCTAAGACAGACGAAGAGCATGGTACAGAGGCTATGCTACTATCCAAGATTAGAGAATAATGGTTTGATTTTGGAGTGTCCTTCTTCTAGAAGAACTGCTTACCATAGCTAAAGAGTCTCTTCTATCCTTACAAAGAGAAAAGTGGCCAGTAAGAAGAATTGTTTGGTAATCTGTTTTGTCAGGTGTATGAGGATAGAAAAGGATGTATAAGAAATAGGCCAGACTATTCGGTGTATGTGTTAGGCAAAGGGAAAATGAACCGTAACCAGAGAGAAGGATCCAATGCACTATTGTCTGGCCAGTCAAAAGACCCCATAATTCTCTAGCGGTAATATCTCAATGGGTGGCTGGTGCCCTGGCCAACTTCCTAACTTATAAATACACAAGATACCCTTTAAAATTTTTATATATATTTTAAATACATAGAAAGTGTGTTTTAATACATTTGTTGAACATCTATTGAACAAGAAAAGCAAGATGAACAAACACATAAATACATATTATTAATGTAATAGAACAAAGCTGATTTAAAGTTTTAAAGGTTGATCATGAATGGCAGAGGTTAGGGACAGTGACAACGTCCTAGAGACTGAACATATATCCATATGATCAATACACAGGAAAAGAACCCTCTCCACCCAAGCAAAGACCAGGGAGGGACAGGTAATGGTTGCTGTTTATATATATATATATATATATGTGTGTGTGTGTGTGTGTGTATATATATATATATATATATCGTTCTTAAAATATTTTATTTTTTCCTTCTTTCCTTTCCACACTGGTCTATTTTCACTATTGGAGCCTCTGGGTTTATAGCATCCTGCTTTTCCAACTAGGGTTGTAGCTTAGAAATTAATAAAATTAATAATAACAATATCAATAATAATAATAATAATAATATATATGCATATATATATACATATATATATATATATATATATATATATATAAATATATATATGGACCCCAAAACCACCATCCCAAGCTCACACGAGCCTATCGACCAGATCGCCAAGCTAGGATGATTCCAATAGGCCACCATAGCAGCTCGTGGATCCTCTCGGGAAGAAGTAATCCAAAGGTACTTGAGATTGTAACAGTCCATTAACCTATTATCATGCCATAAATTTCTCCCATCAACAATTTTAATTTACTTCCCAAACGATTATCCGAAGTTTCAATCACCTAGGAAGGACGATTCAGTAATAAAAAGAAATATAGAATATCTGTGGGAATTTATAGTTTGGCTTAATCTATAACAAAAATTTTCCCCTTGGAGAGGGCTGGTCCCTAAAGATATATATATATATATATATATATACAGTTATATATATATATATATATATATAAAAGTATATATAAGTGTATAATATATATATATGTATGTAAGTATATATGTATGTATATATATGCATGTGTATATATATATATATATATACATGCATATATATACATACATATATACTTACATACATATATATATATATATACACTTATATATACTTTTATATATATATATATATATATATACTGTATATATATATATATATATATGAATTCCACGCAATTTTAGCTATCATGTTCTTTTCCCCATTTTTCTTTTTACCAACGGGCGAAACTTGAACACTAGATATTAGGAGAAAACATTCACTAAAGCAATAATGGAAGAAGGTCATCTTTTTGGTCATCTTTTTCGTTCAAAGAAATAATATAGTGGCTGATTTTGTTGCTTGAATTACGGTTTTTGTATATTAATCGAAATACTTTCAGTCTCAGCAATCCTGTGTTGAATTTCAGGCATTTGGTCGTGTATTTCAGCGAAGGACTAAATTATATAACCTTGTTTTCAAAGCAATTGAACAGTTTGAAAATTAAACAAAGTTATTTGACGTCATCATTTACCATGAGTAATAGCACAACTAGTAGAGATAGAACCCAAGGGTACAATATATTTCGTAAAAGACATTTTGATTGCAATAATATAATTATTTTGTGAAAATCACGAACAGAGAGAGAGAGAGAGAGAGAGAGAGAGAGAGAGAGAGAGAGACTTCAAAATTTATTACAGAGTCTAGAGTATCCCCAAATTTTGAAGAGATTATGACTATTAATAGACATTGCACTGACATCTAAACACCATGCCCACCAATCCAGACAAGAGAGAGAGAGAGAGAGAGAGAGAGAGAGAGAGAGAGAGAGAGAATAACATTTATTCGACTTAACTCCTTCAATCTGAAACCGTGTTTTCGA
The DNA here is from genome assembly GCF_036898095.1 of Palaemon carinicauda. Classification (NCBI taxonomy): domain Eukaryota; kingdom Metazoa; phylum Arthropoda; class Malacostraca; order Decapoda; family Palaemonidae; genus Palaemon; species Palaemon carinicauda. Next base: position 128,338,495 of record NC_090735.1, on the reverse strand, counting down.
TACGTCCAAAAACTATTATAGTAACTACTCTTCTATTGCTGTTAGAGGTTAATTTTTGACTGAACGTTATAGATTCTACAAACTTGACTAATTATATATATATATATATATATATATACACACACACACATATATATATATATATATATACACACACACATGTATATATATATATATATATGTGTGTGTGTGTGTGTGTGTGTGTAAAGATCTATTTTAATATTGTTACTGTTCTTAAAATATTTAGGTTTGATTGTTCATTACTTCTCTTGTAGTTTATTCACTTCCATGTTTCCGCTCCTCACTGGGCATCCTGCTTTTCCAACTGAGGTTGTAGCTCAGCTTTGAATAATAACAATGATGATGATAATAATAATAGCAATAATAATAATAATAATAATAATAATAATAATAATAATAATAATAATAATAATAATAATAGTAACAATAATAATATGAATATATATATATATATATATATACACACACATATATACACACACACACACACATATATATATATATATATATATATGTATATATATATATGTATATATACAAACATATATGTGTATATGTGTGTGTGCGCGCGTGTGTATGTTTCTCTAGTATACCATATAAATGCACGAACCCTATCAGTTTGTAAGTTTAAAACCTTCGGTGATGAAGCCACGGATTTCACATGTATATTTTTCCCCCAAGCGACAAGGATTTTTCAACGTTCTACAAAAATAATCCTTACGGAACGTAGCCACAGTGATTAAATTCGGGTTTCCCAAGGGAAGGCTAATGAAATAAAGGTTTAAAGTTCGCTCATGAATGGCAGAGGCAAGGGACAGTGATATTGCCCTATCGAGCACGACAATGCCCTAGAGACTTACCATATATTATATGATCAGCACCAAAGACCCCTCCCCAACCAAGCTGGGACCAGGGAGGGCCAGGCAATGTCTGCCAATGACTCAACAGATAGATAGGCTCCCAAACTTATCTCACAACGATGGTAAGGTTGCAGGCACTAAAGGCACGAACGAGTCTGAACGGGACTCGAACCCCCGTCTGCCAAACACCAGGAAGAGACGTTACCAATGAGGCCACAACAACCGTTTAATATATTTTAATATATAAGCGGAAAGTAATGATGTTGCATTAGCTAATTCTCTCTCAACTCTTCTCCCAACTTGACGACGACGCACTATACTCAATTTTTTTTTTTAAAGAGGCGCATTGGCACTGACTCGCAGCGGTGACCTTTTAGCTCAGAAAAGTTTCTTTCCATCTGATTGGTTAGAATTATCTTGTCCAACCAATCAGCGATCAGGAAACTTTTCCAAGCTAAAAGGGCACCTCAGCGAGTCGTAAATCGAATTGACTATAGAGAAACAAAGGCAGTAATCACGTGGCAGAGAAGGTAATTATGCGGGTATGAGAAAAGAACGGCAAATTTCATTTCATGAAGCCATACACAGAGATTTTTTTTATGAGAAGGAAAAAGGGTTAAACCAAAAGATGAAGAAAGACACCAGAGGGTTAATTAATCAAAGGTCAAGGGTAGGTAGGAGCATTATTTCTGGGAAAACGGTTTATACCACTCTGAAATTAATGCTTATCATAGATGTGTATATATACAGTATATATATATATATATATATATATATATATATATATATATATATATATATATATACATACGCACTCAAATATATTTACTTTTCACGTTAAATGAAGTTCAATTTTGAATTTAGAATGTACTTACAAAGTAAAGTAGAGGAAAGAATGAAAGGAACTTAACAAACTAAAAGATAAGCAAGGCAGACAAGGAGAGACAATACAAGAAAATCTATAAATCAATATTAGTTAACTTAAAGGAATTATTCATCGCAGTTCTTTCCATACAGACTCAAACAACAATACAGTACCAATACAATATAAAACATTAGATTGCCAGACAAAGCTTTACTTCCTAACTAAAAAAAAAAACGTCTGAATTAAAAAAAAAAAAAATAACAGGGGGCACAAATAATGCAAAAAAAAAGTAAATAAAAAAATTATAAAAAATTAGGAAATAAAATTGGCATTCTTGAACAAAGGAAAGGATAATTTGTATCCACATTCCAAATTTAACAACTGTGGGTTAAGACTAAGATAATTACACCAGTTACTATATTTTCTCATGCTAATTTATTGTTCTGCTTTGAAAACTGTAATATTCTGATGGAAATGGAATCTTTATTTCAATTTAAGCAGAATTTCCATGAAGGTTGACAGGCTTCATGGAAAACGTGGCAGCGTCGCTAATCATAGCAAGTCTCAACTCATTGTGGCAAGACTATAGAACCAAGATTTAAGCAAAACGCAATGAAAGGTAATTGTCATAATGATATGCTAAAGAGACACTTCTACCCTTACCAAGATGAAAGTAGCCACTGAACAATTAAAATGCAGTAGTGAACTTCTTTGGTGAAGAAGAATTGTTTGGTAATCTCAGTGTTGTAAGGTGCATGAGGACAGAGGAGAATAAGCAAAGAATAGGACAGACTATTCGCTGTGTGTGTGTGTGTGTGTGTGTGTGTGTGTAGGCAAAGGGAAAATGAACCGTAATTGTTATAACAATTCTGAATGTCAAGCAATGCTCGTTATGAATTTGGCAATGCAATAAATTATTATTAGAACGATGTTGGATTGATACTGGAAAACAATTAAGACTGCATGAGCATTCAAGGATAACAATAACAAGTCGTACATTAAATTACAAAATGATACTACGCGTAATGAACAAACAATAATAATAAACAACAAATTATAATAATAGTAATAATAATAATAATAATAATAATAATAATAATAATAATAATAATAATAATATTAATGATAAAAATAATGATTATCATCATTATTAATAATGATCATAATAATAATAATAGTAATTAGCAATTAATAATACTAATAACAGTAATCATTATAATATATTATTATTATTATTATTATTATTATTACTACTACTACTACTACTACTACTACTAATAATAATAATAATAATAATAATAATAATAATAACAACAAACAACGAAAACAGATTTGTGAAAAGAATATCATAATGGGCACCTAAAAAAAAAGTGAGGCATGATAATGTGGCAACGTAACTGTCACCTGTTAACAGAGAGGCGATATAAATGCAAATAACCTTTATTCAACAGATAAAGAGCTTATATACCCTTAGTTCCGAGCAAGAATGTCACAAAAATTCAAACGAACTAAAAGATGCAAAGCCAAGCTTAAACAGGTTCGGTTATCAGTGTGGGAGCGAGGGAGAGATAAAATGCAATATTAAATTGTATGAGCGTGTATGAAACACGTTCGGTACAATAATATCTATTCTTGGAATTTTGTGCAGCATTCAATACAAGATGATTGTTACCGTGTATACAAACGAAGCAGATTTCATATATTTTATTAAACAATTAAAATTAAACTAAATCAAAAGCACTATGAATGACCTAAGGCTAAGCCTTGTTTACAAGAACATATAACTAAAGGGCGGTATTCATAAAGAAAAGGATATGCTTATACTTGCAAAATATGAAGGAAATCCTTCTACTTGTATTCATAAACATTTCAAGCAAAAGCTTCTACTTTTAGAGCAAAAGCATATCCTTCTAATCACATAAAAGTAAAAGGTTATACATAAAGAAGACCCTTTACTTCATATAAAGAGCATATGCTTCGAAAAAGCTGAGTCTGGTCAGTAGCAGACTGCAGTTCGCAGAGAAAGGTTGTTCTGTCCGATTCTCAGCACGATGGAAGATTTTGTGGATGTGAGGCATGTTAAACAATACATGCCCCGTTTACCCACACTTGATCGTGATTTCAAGATGTTATTCCGTTTTGAAGAACAAAATGTACAGTGGCTTGCGGACAGATATCTTGTCCACACCTGGAATCTCGATGAAATATCAAGGTTAAGCCATAACTTAGTGATATGCATTTTACATTTTCTTTTGCATGTATAAACAGTTGGGAAAATACGAAGGCTGCTGTATTTAGGGATGTATGTATGTACAAACAGTATATATGTATGTATGTATGTGTGTGTACAGTACATACAAATATACTGTATTCATATAATATATAAATATAGAGTATATATATATATGTCTGTGTATATCTATGTATATATATACATCGTATATACATAAATAAACAGAATATTCATATACTGCAAAAGCTTATATACATGCATGTATATACACATATATAAACTATATATATATATATATATATATATATGTCGATTCGTACCAGAAATAGATTGTTCTAAATCCCAAACCTGAAATAATTTAGCTGAAATCAACTATTTCAATTCGGTTTGCTTTAAACCTCAATTACCCTTCGCCCTTCGCCCGGGTATCTTAAAGTTTCCTTCAAACTGCAAAGTTGAGCGTTTAGCGTCTTCAAAACCTTTCAACTCAAATCCATAAATCAAATCACGTAGTTTATTATTATTATTATTATTATTATTATTATTATTATTATTATTATTATTATTATTGTTGTTGTTGTTGTTTTTATAAAACAAGAATGGAATTTTTCGCAAGTCCTAAAAGAATTCGGAAGAAAATCTCGGATTTCCAAATGGCTTCAGAAGGAATAGCCATAGACTTAGCATGGAATTCTGAATGCCTCCAGAGCGGAATCTCAGAACGGTATCGGAAGAAACCTTTCCCGGATTTCCAAATGGCTTCAGAAAAAATAGCCATAGACTTAGCATGTAATTCTGAATGCCTCGAGAACGGAATTTCAGAACGGTTTCGCAAGAAAACTTTCCCGAATTTCCAAAAGTTTTCAAAGGACGTAGCCATATACTTAACATGGATTTCTGAATGACTCCAGAACTGAAATTTCCAGGAGCAGTCTTGAATAACTCTTCCCCGAGCTTCAAATGACTTCTGAAGACCTGATCTTCATTTTTTCAAACGTAGCCTGCAACACCTCACATGATCTGTATGTAGCTGGCGAAATCTATCCAAGGAATTGCGCGTCAATAGGAGTAAGAGGAAACGAGTTGATGACTGGAAGGATTTCACTTAACTCGCAGAGATCGGGTTCTGGCGGAATAGGAAGCTGCCGGTAAGAGTTATGTGTTACGTCTTCGGAACACCATCAATTACAGATGGTTTTGGTTGCTGCCGAAGTTGCCGATCGTTCGTTTTATATCGCCCGACCTATAGAAAGACAAGGATCTTCCGTTGGCAGCTGAGCTTTGAAGATCATAATGTATGCGCCTTGAAGGATCCTTTGCTTGGGCTTTTGCGACAATGTCTTATTAAAGAAGACTCTTGGAAAAAGTACGAGGCTTTGTATCGGTGCAAAAACGGATTGCGGGGAATGAGGATGGAGGCAGAATGGTTCAACTGAACGGTGAGTGACGTGTAGTTCTTCAACAGGATTGTCCCAAAATTCGCCATTGAAGTAAGGACATATCCAGACGACATTGGTAAATATATCATGTTGCTCGTCCTTTACTTTTGCATGATAGTGTATGCGGAGACATCGATAGTAGTCATCTCTTTACTCATTGCCCAGATAGGTAAAGAATAAATGCCTTCGATTTCCCTGAGGAATCTGACGAAATGAGGACTCGCGGCACTGAAATCTCTTTTGAAATCTAGGACACTGACGAACTAAGGAAAAGAGACAATGAAATCTCGAAAGAAACAGATAATCTAATGAAAGAAGATCTTGAAAACTAGAAGACAGGAGAGAACAGCGAAGAGGAGCCTCTAATGCCAGAGGTAAGACACCTAAAAATAGAGAGCCTCTAATGCTAGAAGCAAGGCACCTCAAAATATAGATCGAAGACCCTATAATGCTAAAAGTTTGGAACCTAGAAATATATGTCAAAGAACTTCTAATGCTAGAAGTGTGGGAGCTAAAGAGAGAGGTCAAAGAACTTCTAATGTTAGAGGTGTGGGAGCTATAAAGAGAGGTCAAAGAACTTCTAAAGCTTGAGGTAAGGGAACTGAAAAGAGGTCAAAGAACATCTAATGCTAGAGGTGTGGGAGCTAAAAAGAAGTCAAAAAATTTCTAATGCAAGAGGTGTGGGAGCTAAAAAGAGGTAAAAAAATTTCTAATGCTAGAGGTGTGGGAGCTAAAACGAGGTCAAAGAACTTCTAATGCTAGAGGTGTGGGAGCTAAAAAGAAGTCAAAGAACTTCTAATGCTAGAAGTGTGGGAGGTAAAAAGAGGTCAAAGAACTTCTAATGCTAGAGATGTGGGAGCTAATAAGAGGTCAAAGAACTTCTAATGCTATAGGTGTGGGAGCTAAAAAGGGGTCAAAGAACTTCTAATGCAAGGGGTGGGGAAGCTAAAAAGAGGTCAAAGAACTTCTAATGCAAGGGGTGGGGAGCTATAAAGAGGTCAAATAACTTCTAATACAAGGGGTGGGGGAGCTAAAAAAAAGGTCAAAGAACTTCTAATGCAAAGGGTGTGGGAGCTAAAAAGAGGTCAAAGAACTTCTAATGCAAGGGGTGTGGGAGCTAAAAAGAGGTCAAAGAACTTCTAATGCAAGGGGTGTGGGAGCTAAACAAAAGGTCAAAAAACTTCTAATGCAAGGGGTGTGGGAGCTAAAAAGAGGTCAAAGAACTTCTAATGCAAGGGGTGGGGAAGCTAAAAAGAGGTCAAAGAACTTCTAATGCAAGGGGTGGGGAAGCTAAAAAGAGGTCAAAGAACTTCTAATGCAAGGGGTGTGGGACCTAAAAAGAGGTCAAAGAACTTCTAAATCAAGGGGTGGGGAAGCTAAAGAGAGGTCAAAGAACTTCTAATGCAAGGGGTGGGGAAGCTAAATAGAGGTCAAAGAACTTCTAATGCAAGGGGTGGAGAAGCTAAAAAGAGGTCAAAGAACTTCTAATGCAAGGGGTGGGGAAGCTAAAAAGAGGTCAAAGAACTTCTAATGCAGGGGGTGGGGGAGCTAAAAAGAGGTCAAAGAACTTCTAATGCAAGGGGTGTGGGAGCTAAAAAGAGGTCAAAGAACTTCTAATGCAAGGGGTGTGGGAGCTAAAAAGAGGTCAAAGAACTTCCAATGCAAGGGGTGGGGGAGCTAAAAAGAGGTCAAAGAACTTCTAATGCAAAGGATGGGGGATAGATGTCACCAGCGAGGCTTTGGGGAAGGCGCGGCGGCGTCTGTGTTCTTTCTGATGCGTAAACTTAATTAAATACAAGTAAAAACAGGGCATTAAATACGTATTATAAATACTAAACTCTTTCTTATCTTGACAGCACAAATGAAATCTTACAAGTTCCAAACATGTAACTAAGCGCTCCCGAAACACGAATCAACCTTTTACTTCTGCTTGGAGGATATCCTCGCAAGTAAAAGGTAATCATAATGAATATGGAAAGAAAGATTTGTTTATACTTCTACCTTTTGCTTCAGAGAATTACCTTGTACTTCTACCTTATGCTTACAAGGATATCCTTCATTTTTATGAATACCTCCCAATATTTACACCCAAAAGCAAAGAATGATAATGTACATAGAATGGAGAATCATATACTCAATTTTTTTAACGAGGCGCATTTGCACCGACTTGCAGCGGTGCCCTTTTAGCTCGGAAGAGTTTCTTGCTATCTGATTGGTTAGAATTATCTTGTCCAGCCAATCAGCGATCAGGAAACTTTTCCGAGCTAAAAGGGCACCCGTTCGAGTCGGTGCAAATCTGCCACACTAAAAAGAATTGATTATAGTGCAACTTGCAATAAACTGAAGAGAATGCACTCACTATAGTCAATTCTTTTTAGTGAGGCAGATTTGCACCGACTCGCACGGGTGCCCTTTTAGCTCGGAAATTTTTCCTGTTACGCTGATTGGTTGGACAAGATAATTCTAACCAATCAGATAGCAGGAACATTTTCCGAGCTAAAAGGGTACCACTGCGAGTCAGTGCAAATGCGCCTCATTAAAAAAAATAGAGTATAGTACAGTAAGTTACGACCAGCAGTAATGCTGAGCGCATGTCTCAACACAGCACTGATTTGGAGAATACGTTTTACCCAATTCCATCAGAGACAAACAGATAATATGACATTATGTATTAACTTATGTAACAATGCCAAACCGGTGTGTGATTTTTTTACTCTAGATGGTAAAGTTACCGAAATGACGGGATTTTGCATATCTTTTTCGACAGGAGATATATTAATGTTTGAAAATGAAGTTTCATTGACGACATAATATACAACTAAATTAAAACTGAGTTTTATCGTATTATTTAGAAGATATATATGTGTGTGTATATATATATATATATATATATACATATATATATACATATATATATATATATATATATGTATATATATATGTATATATATATATATATATATATTTATACAGAGAGAGAGAGAGAGAGAGAGAGAGAGAGAGAGAGAATCTACATCCTTTTATCTTAGAAAGTTACTTTTGAAGTCATGGATATAAAATTAATCTAAAGGGAATTTCACCAATATGTGGGCATGTAAAGAATCTAAAAATACTTTATGCATATTTGATCATACACCTGAACTACATATGTAAGAAATAATTTTATTTCACCCTGATTTCTAAGATTCTAAATGCCTTTACCATCTCGATACATTAATATAAAATAAGGAAATTTGAATGAAAAACGATAAATGAAAATATTTCTATTAAACTTCTTGCGCATATTTGCTTTAATTTATACTAAAATCTTTCGAAAGTAAACACGAACATATATAAATACAATGGCTCGGCACAACAAAGGCTTAAACGTGCTTCCATTCATGTAAAATTCAATAAAAATAAGTATGCAAATGAGAGAGAGAGAGAAAGAGAGAGAGAGAGAGAGAGAGAGAGAGAGAGAGAGAGAGAGAGAGGTACAGTACCTTGAGACAACAAAACCTTAAACGTCTCTTCAATGCAAATAAGGGACAAAACTTCCCATTCTTGTAAAAGGCAATAGAGAGAGAGAGAGAGAGAGAGAGAGAGAGAGAGAGAGGAATGAAATATCTTGCATTCAAAACTGCAGAGCAACAAGCAACAAGTTTTCATAACGCCATTGTTATATTGCTCAGGGGAGGGAAAAGCAATTTTCTTGGCGACTCCCAAGATTTACCATTTGCGTTTCGAAGACTTTATTGCATCACGATTCAAATTCTGACTATGTATTATTCTCAATGCAGTAGTGCACGGAAAGACGAAAATTTGAGTTTGTCATTAAGCGAATTATGATCGTTTAAGAGATAGACACACATGCAGTATTGTATATATATATATATATATATATACACAGTATATATATATATATATATACACACATACATACACACACATACAGTATTGTGTGTGTATGTATATATGTATATATATATATATATACACAATACTGTATGTATGTATGTATGTATGTATGTATGTATATATATATATATATATATACACATACACACACAATACTGTATGTGCGTGTGTGTATGTATATATATATATATATATATATACGCTATTATATATATATATATATATATATGTATATATATATATACTTTCTGAGTGGGGATACCTAAACGCAGTAAAAAGTTTTGTGTATCGCTGTGATCAGCAATGTTGTACTAGGTTAGTTTGATTGGTTTTACCAATCCACAGTGACCATCGTGATGATGAAATAGCTAAGCCACAGACATGACTGAGGACATGTCTGAGGCTTTTGTTCTGCAGTGGACTAAAAACGCCTGCATTTGTTGTCGTTTATATACATAAATGGTTTTTCTCATAAGGTTTTAACTTTAAGGTTCTCAGCAACCTTTTGAGATAAAGTTGTTAACCCAGTATAGTGACTTCTACTGACACTTGTCGATGAAATACCAGGAGCCTATTTCACCACCTAGGACAAACGTGATATAATAGGCTTTAAAAAAATTAATGAAATTAATGCAAAAACTCTATTGAGAGAGTATCTAAAACGTTAAAATCGTCTCCAGATGAATAAAATTAATAAATAACTCTATTGAGACATCATTTGAGACGTTAAAATCGTCTCCAGATGAATAAAATTAAGACATAACTCTATTGAGACATCATTTGAAACGTTAAAATATCCCCCAGATGAATAAAATGAATGCAAAAACTCTATTGAGAGAGCATCTGAAACGTTACAATAGGCTTTAAAAAAATTAAATCCTTTTCTCTCATAAATCTCAATATCATACTGCATTCAGATTTTTTTTTTATCGAAAACATACCTGAAATAGTTGAATCGGTGTAACCTCAGAATTTCAAAACTTAGTCCAAATGGTTCTTTCATTGAGTGGCTTAACTAAAGTCACGATCATTAGTTATTTTTTTCAATTATGTAGATAAATTTAATATCTAACTTTGTGGTGGCCTGGTGTTAGGGTCCTTGCCTGGTGATTGCCAGACTGGGGTTCGATTCCCTCTCAAACTCGTTAGTTTATTTGGTCGCTGCAACCCAACCGTTCTTGTGAGCTGTACCAACTGTGTGGTACGCGATCGTACATAGTAACGACATCTCTTTTTTTTTTGTATATATCATGCTTTGTATCTTCGCTCTCCCCTCGCACTGATAGGGACCTGAAATAACATGTCTGTCTTTCTCACCGTTAACTGTTAACAGCAACGGTTGTCGGTTGAACATGAAATTGCCTGTTAAGTTTTTATGTCCTTTTTGCCTGGAGTTTATGTATATATAAACGGAAGTTCTGTAATTAAGTTACTCAGTTGCTTTCATCCTGCCTTCTTAGTCACAGCCTCTCTCGGCCCGTCACAAAGCTAAGGATGGGGGGTTGGGTGGAGCCTCTAGGTCTATCTGCTGAGTCATCAGCAGCCATTACCTCGCCCTCCTTGGTACTAGCTTGGGCGCTGATCATATGTAATATGCTCAGTCTCTAGGGCATTGTCCTGCTTCCTAGGGAAATGTCACTGTTCCTTGCCTATGTCATTCATGAGCGGCCTTAAAACCTTTAAATCTTTAAACTAGGGTTGCAGCTTGGTAATGGTAGTAATAATAATGATGATGGAAATAATAAAATTAGAATTCATTTGTTCTCGCTGAATAGCGGGGTTACATTATTTTACAATTCAATTAACAATTAACAATTCAATATAAACAGTTATGATACAAATTTCCACTTGAATTTATAAGTAGTTACAAATACAATGGGATATGACCCAGTATTTACTTCTACAACAAAAACTCACTTCTTTAACTAACTACAAACGTCTAATTCTGGTTATACTATAACCCTTTTCCTCTTTTAAAATAATACGAAATAATGACCATGGTCATAAAAATAAAAAATGGCACACTAGATAATTTTACAGATATTCAAAGGAAACACAAAAAGAAAAACTAAATATGCGCATATAGTTAACACCATCTCTCTCTTTTTATAGTTTATATGAGAAAGATCTATTTTAATGTTTTACTGTTCTTAAAGTGTTTTATTTTGATTGTTTATTATTTCTCTGGTAATTTATTTATTTCCTTTCCTCACTGGACTATTTTTCCTTTTCCAACTAGGATTGTAGCTTATCTAATAATAATAATAATAATAATAATAATAATTATAATAATAATAATAATAATAATTATAATAATAATAATGCTGCTAACAACAACAACAACAACAACAACAACAATAATAATAATAATAATAATAATAATAATAATGTATTCAGATGAATGAAATTACTGCACGAAGGAAATCAAACAAGAGATGTAGATTCCTATTTCTGAGCCTAAAAAAACATTAACATTCTTTTACTACAATCAAACCATAGTATATAATTCTCTCGTGTTTAAGATTATTACAACTTTTACTTTCTCATGTTTAAGATTATTACAACTTTTATTTTCTCATATTCAAGATTATTACAATTTTTATTTTCTCATGTTCAAGATTATTACAACTTTTACTTTCTCATGTTTAAGATTGTTACAACTTTTATTTTCTCATATTCAAGATTATTACAATTTTTATTTTCTCATGTTCAAGATTATTACAACTTTTACTTTCTCATGTTTAAGATTGTTACAACTTTTTTGTCTCATGTTTAAGATTATTACAACTTTCATTAAGATTATTACAACTTTTTTCTCATGTTTAAGATTATTACAACTTTTATTTTCTCATGTTTAAGATTATTACAACTTTTTTGTCTCATGTTTAAGATTATTACAACTTTCATTAAGATTATTACAACTTTTTTCTCATGTTTAAGATTATTACAACTTTTACTTTCTCATGTTTAAGATTATTACAACTTTCATTTTCTCATGTTTAAGATTGTTACAACTTTCATTTTCTCATGTTTAAGATTGTTACAACTTTCATTTTCTCATGTTTAAGATTATTACAACTTTCATTTTCTCATGTTTAAGATTATTACAACTTTCATTTTCTCATGTTTAAGATTATTACAACTTTCATTTTCTCATGTTCAAGATTATTACAACTTTTTTCTCATGTTTAAGATTATTACAACTTTCATTTTCTCATGTTTAAGATTATTACAACTTTTTTGTCTCATGTTTAAGATTATTGCAACTTTCATTAAGATTATTACAACTTTTTTCTCATGTTTAAGATTATTACAACTTTCATTTTCTCATGTTTAAGATTATTACAACTTTCATTTTCTCATGTTCAAGATTATTACAACTTTTTTCTCATGTTTAAGATTATTACAACTTTCATTTTCTCATGTTTAAGATTATTACAACTTTTATTTTCTCATGTTTAAGATTATTACAACTTTTATTTTCTCATGTTTAAGATTATTACAACTTTTATTTTCTCATGTTTAAGATTATTACAAATTTTATTTTCTCATGTTTAAGATTATTACAACTTTTATTTTCTCATGTTTAAGATTATTACAACTTTTATTTTCTCATGTTTAAGATTATTACAACTTTTATTTTCTCATGTTTAAGATTATTACAACTTTTATTTTCTCATGTTTAAGATTATTACAAATTTTATTTTCTCATGTTTAAGATTATTACAACTTTTATTTTCTCATGTTTAAGATTATTACAACTTTTATTTTCTCATGTTTAAGATTATTACAACTTTTATTTTCTCATGTTTAAGATTATTACAACTTTTATTTTCTCATGTTTAAGATTATTACAAATTTTATTTTCTCATGTTTAAGATTATTACAACTTTTATTTTCTCATGTTTAAGATTATTACAACTTTTATTTTCTCATGTTTAAGATTATTACAACCTTTATTTTCCTATGTTCAAGAATGTTACAACTTTTACTTTCTCATGTTTAAATTTATTACAACTTTCATTTTCTCATATTTAAGATTATTACAACTTTCATTTTATCATATTTAAGAATATTACAACTTTTATTTTCTCATGTTTAAGATTATTACAACTTCCCTTTTCTCATGTTTAAGAATATTACAACTTTTATTTTCTCATGTTTAAGATTGTTACAACTTTTATTTTCTCATGTTTAGGATTATTACAACTTTTATTTTCTCATGTTTAAGATTATTACAACTTTTTTGTCTCATGTTTAAGATTATTACAACTTTCATTTTCTCATACAACTTTCATTTTCTCAAGTTTAGGATTATTACAACTTTCATTTTCTCATGTTCAAGATTATTACAACTTTCATTTTCTCATGTTTAAGATTATTATAATTTTAATTTTCTCATGTTTAAGATTATCACAACTTCTGAAAACACGCACAATAACATTTACGTTTTAACTAGAATGAAGAGTTATGGATATACTAAAACCTACAGCTCAACACAGTATAATGGGAAGATAATCTGTTCGTAGATATTATCTGAGAGCATCCTGTAGCTTTTAACGTCATAAAAACAGACCATGTTCCTAAGTAAAAGCATTTCCATTATCAGTAAGTAACGAGATATTATGTTGTCGAGGAAAAAAAAATCGAGTCAGAGCTTATTACACTAATGAAGGAACACTATATTCGATTATAAAATAATAATAATGATGGTGATGATGATGAAGATAACAACAACAAAAACAACAACAACAACAACAACAACAACAATAACAATAATAATAATAATGTTAAGGTGGTTTGCAAAATAGTAATCATCTTTATGCAGACAACAACAAGAACAACAACACCAACAAAAACAACAACAGCACCAACAGCAACGACAACAACAACAACAATAATAATAATAATAATAATAATAATGACATTTTTTTAGCATAATAGTACTTATCTTTAATTAACAATCAAGAGAACAGGTACAACAATAACAACAACAACAATAAACAACAACAACAACAACAACAACAATAATAATAATAATAATAATAATAATAATAATAATAATAATAATAATAATAATAATAATAATGTAAAATTAGTTTTCATAATAGTAATTCTCTTTAGGTGACGACGACAACAACAACAACAATAATAATAATAATAATAATAATAATAATAATAATAATAATAATAATAATAATAATAATGTAAACGAAAGCTCCCTTTCAATTTTTTTGTCACTAAAGGCTAATAGTATTGTATGCATCGAACCACCTGAATGAAAGTCCATGAGAGAGAGAGAGAGAGAGAGAGAGAGAGAGAGAGAGAGAGAGAGGGGGGGGGGGGTTAACCGCCATGCTAAAAGGTCATGTGTAGAAAGTCCATTTTGTTGTTTTAGACAGTCATGTAGGAGTAAGTTTGCTTATGCCTTTATCTTGTATTTCTCGTGAATGGAAAATGATTGACGTCTGTTATTTACCATCTTGTGTGTGGAAAAAATTACCGCCATGAATTTAACAGTGTATGTCGGGGCAAATAAGTTTTAAGTACATACAAAATAGTAAACGTAATTATTTACGGCGTTGTGTGTGCATAACAGAGCTTCGAATTGATTATCTAACATGTCGTGTTCCAATAACTGTTGGCGTGATTGCGCATGAGAACGCACAAACATAATTATTACTATACATACATCTCCTCAGCAGCAAAAGCAGAGTAAATCTAACGGCATGCAACATTATTATTATTATTATTATTATTATTATTATTATTATTATTATTATTATTATTACCCAAGCTACAACCCTAGTTGCTTATGCACAAGGGCTCCAACAGGGAGAAATAGCCCAGTGAGGAAAGGAGATAAGGAAATAAATAAACGATGAGGACTAATTAACAATAAATTATTCTTGAAACAGT
>NC_090735.1:128315761-128318261 GCF_036898095.1 Palaemon carinicauda | reverse complement strand
AGCTGGCCTTATGCCAGCAAAGGAATCTTGCTGGTGAGAGCAGCCCCTATTGGGAAAAAAAGCAAGAATGTATAAGAGACGTAGGCGTTTTATTAAAACCCCGATCAAATCTATGACGTCAAGGATACATACCGATTTGGAAGTGTTTTTTTTTTTTTTTTTTTTTTTTTATTTCCTGAAAACCCGAACAATCAACATTCCTTCTCTTATTTCAAGAAATGCTATTTAGAGGATGGGATATTCTTCGCATTGTCTTTCTTCTTCTGTTTTCTTCTGCTAAATTGAGAAAATTTTTAGCACCATTATCGACGAGAAATTGACGTCACTTGCATACCCAACCTACGCGAAAAGCAACTAAAAGTAGAAGGATAAAACTGTAAGAAGGACAACAAAAGACCTAAAAGGATATAGTGCACTATTTGTGTCTGAGCGAATATTCTTACCATCATTCTGTGACGCGTTAGTGTCCAATCGATAACCTTACTCGTTGTAACGCCTTATTGCTGATTTTAAAGGTTTAAAGGCCGCTCATGAATGGCAGAGGCAAGGAACAGTGACATAGCCTAACTACCGAATTGAACACTACACACATTTAAATCCGAAAAAAGATGATTATGATTATAAGTAAATGATGAGTTATAATAACTCAGGACAATGCCCTAGAGACTGACCATATATAATATGATCAGCACCCAAGCCCCTCTTCGCCCAAGCAAGGAGCAGGGATGGCCAGACAATGGCTGCTGATGACTTGGCAGATACCTGTAGGCTCCCCCAAAAGCCCCAACCTTAGCTCATAACGATGGCAAGGTTGCAGACACTAATGGAAGTAACAAGTCTGAGCGGGACTCAAACCCCCGTCTGGCAAACATCAGGCAGAGAAGTTACCCATCAGGCCACAACAACCCAAAACATCAATCTAAGTGCCGATTTCTCGTTCTTCTCAGCGAGATATTAACGGGGACTTTTGGATAACAATCAATAACATAAAGAGTTTATAGGTTTAAAGGCCGCTCATGAATGGCAGGGGAAAGGGACAGTGACACTGCCCTATCGAGTAGGACAATGCCTTAGAGACTGACCATATATACATATGATAGGCGTCCAAGGCCCCTCTCCACTCAAGCTAGGACCAATGAGGGCCAAGCAATGGCTGCCAATGACTCAGCAGATAGACCTATAAGGTCCCCCAAACCCCCCATCGTTAGTTCACAAGGATGGTGAGATTGCAGCGACCAAAGAAACTAACGAGTTTGAGCGGGACTCGAGCCCCATTCTGATGTACACCAGTCAGGGACGTTACCACATAGGCCACCACAACCATGAAAGAGTATCCTGAAGAACTCGGATCCAATAAACAGCCACCATCACTTACAGTATACAAGTTAATTTCATCAACACAAGCATCGTATCCTCATTACAGACTGCTTTAACGCCAGTGGATAATTATAGGAAATTAATTGCTACTAATGACCAATACAGCGTGAAATCTTACAGATTTGAAACCACCAAGCTACGGCGAAGACGAACAGAGGAAGGGGGGCTAGGGGGGGATTGAAAATTGGGAGGAGTGGTGGTTAGAGAGCCTTGGAGTTCACTCCCTTCAAAAAATCTCACTCGAGCGAGATAATTAAAGAAGCAAATGGTATCGCAAGATACGGCATACGATGACGAGATTCCCAGCAGATTAGGTGGGGTAAGGTGGGGGGGTGGGGGGTGGGGTGTAGGATGCCTTCAAGGAGGTGGAGGGGAGAAGACAAGGAGGGGGAGGGGGAGGGGGAGATGATCACTTCATAATGCCCACACCAAACGTAGCAGGCAACTCGTGGTTGAATCAACAAATAGGAAACATTACGCGTGAAATATGGAGAGAGAGAGAGAGAGAGAGAGAGAGAGAGAGAGAGAGAGAGAGAGAGAGAGAATGGAAATCGGGAATTAATGCTTCGAGGGAAACAAGCGAATGGGAACGGAACGAGGAGGAATTTCGAAAAAGAAAAAAGAAAAAAAGAATAAGATATCTGGGACAATAGGTAAATGGAAGCAGATCATGACCTCGATAAAAGAGAATGTATAAAAAGAGATGAAGGAGGAGGAGGAAAGTGAGGAGAAGGAGGAAAGTGAGAGGCAAAAAGACCGGGTGAGAAACGACGTTGGATTATACAGGCGGGAAGGTTTTACTCACATGGAGGGGGAGGGGTGGGGTGAGGTGTGTTAGGTAGAGGATGAGACCGAGGAGGAGATAAGAGGGAGGAGTGAGGAGGTTTGAATAAAGGGGATGTATATGTAGGATGGGGAGTAATGGGAGGATGAGGGGAAGGAACATCTGGGAATTGGATGGGATGGGAGGGGAGGGGATAGGATGGGGGGAGATTAGGGCTTAGGGCAAGGAGTCCACAACTCTGAAAAAGCTGAGAAGTGATCCCTGAAAACCTTTCTGTCCCTTGAGAAAGGACGAAGAAGGAATGGGGCTTACATGGAAGAAGACGGAGTGGAGGGGGGT
>NC_090735.1:128298261-128310761 GCF_036898095.1 Palaemon carinicauda | reverse complement strand
AGAAATTAAATAAACAACGTACGAAAGTTGAAGCTCATAATGATGAAAATTAACCTTCAGGGAAGATATCAAAACATTCGTCCACAAAGAAGTTGGCTTTAATCAATGATAAAATTATCGTCAGTAACAACAACAACAAAAAAAGAAAAAAACTGTTCCAGCAAATCAAAGTTTGACATCAAGCCTTTAATGTAGCGGAAACCAGTTATGATTTATTTTTAGAAGAAAAATAAAACTGTTTCAGAGAGCTTATCTTTGTCTGTACGATGGTTGTCAACGAGATAGCTCGTTTAAGGTTGCTTTCAGTTAAGCTCATAATGAGGTCAAGCTTTATTTCATCATCATATTCATCAAGCAATTATTATTTTGTAAGCATGTCTCAACTTTACTTACGTATTCATGTAAATGATATTCATTTACGCATTATGTATATATTGATTTTAAGTGTATATGGATGCTTTATATAAACACTTGTCTTAATGAGATATATATATATATATATATATATATATATATAATCCTAATTTCATCATATACTGTATGTCCTCAAAATCTCATAAACAAATTATTTTATAAAAATGTTTTTATATTACTGTTAAAAATTTGCCGAAAAAAAAACGGTAAATACCCGACAATATTTATTTCAGGATTTTCATAGTTTTAAAAACGGATATATTGACGAAAAAGAGTGATATTACGGTCGCCAACCCGCAAAAGATAATAACAAAGTAGAGTAAAATTACGGCCGCCTGTATTTTACTGAAATGCAGCTGAAAACAGTATATTTTCACGGAGAATTTCCGAATAAAAATACGAGTTTTTTAAGTGAACGTAATATTCAGATATAAATAATCAAACGTACATATTATCATTATTATTATTATTAGTATTATTATTATTACATACCAAGCAACAACCCTAGTTGGAAAAGCACGATGCTATAAGCCCAGGGGCCCCAACATGGAAAATAGCTCAGTGAGGAAAGGAAAAAAGGAAAAATAAAATATTTTAAGAATAGCAACAACATACTCAGTGACCTACATTTGTGTAAAAAATATGATAAAGAACCAACTGAATGTTCTAACTATGGTCCCGAGACATCACTCTAAACATCTCGTCCGTGAGGAGAAATAAAAGGAAAGTGAGGAATACATTTGCCTTCATGAAAAGGCTACGGACGACCTCGCCAGTCATTTCTTGCGGTTGTTACATGCAATTGCAAGACTTTAGAGTTCTCTCTCTCTCTCTCTCTCTCTCTCTCTCTCTCTCTCTCTCTTGCGCCTTTACCGTATAATATCTCCATGTTTATCATGATTGTTTGTTCTTTAAGTAATTACTTTCAGATTATTTTCTCTCTCTCTCTCTCTCTCTCTCTCCTCTCTCTCTCTCTCTCTCTCTCTCTATGTTTTTCATGATT
Source organism: Palaemon carinicauda (assembly GCF_036898095.1). Classification (NCBI taxonomy): domain Eukaryota; kingdom Metazoa; phylum Arthropoda; class Malacostraca; order Decapoda; family Palaemonidae; genus Palaemon; species Palaemon carinicauda. The sequence continues at coordinate 128,309,344 of NC_090735.1, read as the reverse complement.
GTTTGTCCTTCAAGTAATTACTTTCAGACTATTTATGCGGGATTCTAAGAAGGCATATAAACTAGGAAACTAGCATCACTATGGTCAATTCTTTTTAGTGAAGCAAATTTGCACCGACTCACAGTGGTGCCCTCTTAGCTTGGAAAAGTTTCCTGATCACTGATTGGTCGGACAAGTTAATTCTAACCAATCAGAAAGCAGGAAACTTTTCCAAGCTAAAAGGGCACCGCAGTGAGTCAGTGCAAATGCGCCTCATTAAAAATATTTGAGTATAGTTATCTGCACGTCATTGATAGTTACATATTTGCAAAGGATATCTGACCCAATTTGGCTTGCTTGTTTACTTTGTATACTTACTAGAAAATATAAAATTCCCCATATTATATTTTCTTTTATCTATCCTGTGAATAGATAAATAACAAATTGTTATTCTTTTAACGTTTCTTTATTTATCCAACTTTTACGTTTGGTACCGGTCAAGTTTTTCATTGTTCCTATTATTGAAGTTATTTCTTATATCGATATATATATATATATATATATATATAAATATATATATATATATATATACTTATATATATATAGATATATATATATATATATATATATACAGTATATCACATATGCAACCCATCGCACATACATTCCATGAAAGCAGAAAATATTTGTTAAGCCAACGCTTACACGAGCGATTTAGTAGAGCCTTTATGAGTCTAAATGCGTCAACACAAAGTTGGAATGTTTGGAATTGACGGAGTAAATTAAACAAAATACCGTTTGGTGGGGTTCGTCTAATATTGAATTTTGTTATTTTACGTCAATATTATAATTTTCCTTTTCAAAATACTCTCAGCGTATTCTTGCCTTTGATATTGATAGGTATATATATACACATATGCAAACAAACATATATACACAAAATATTTTCGTGTGTTCATGTGTACATATATGTCTTAAATGTCTAATTACATAAAATAAAATCCTTATATATTGGTAGGTACATACATACACATATGAAAATAAACACATATACATAAAATTATTTGTGTGTGTACATGTGTGCATGTACGTCCTAATTGGTCAATTACTTCAAATAAAATTGCACAAGGCATCCATATAAACCAAAAAATATCCTATCACTGTGTTTAAAGGTATAAAGGCCACTCATAAATGGCAGGGGTAACGGGCAGCGACAATTCCCTAACGAGCAGAACAATGCCCTAGAGACTGGCCATATATACAATTATTCAGCGCCCCTGACCCCTCTCCACCCACTCTAGGAACAAAGAGAGCCAGGCAATGGCTGATGATGACTCAGCAGATAGACCTATATGCTCCCCCCAAATCCCCCATCCTTAGCTCATGAGGATGGAGAGGTTGCAGCGACCAAAGAAACTAACGAGTTCGAGCAGGACTCGAACCCCAGTCTGGCGTTCACCAGTCAGGGATATTACCACATGCATTTAAAAAAAGGTTAGATTTGTAATCCACAGGAAATCATAATTAAGCTATAATGATTGCCAAACTACAATGAACCAACCAAGGCTATTTCCCAATTAAATGAAAGAAAATATTTTACAGATAACTCCGAAAAAAACCCAGCTGAATTCCAAAAAAAGATTCTAATTACAATAACTAGATGTTATTTCTAATAACTTTTCATAGAATTTAATCGAAAATTTACAATGACATCCTAAAAACGAATAATGTTGAATAAGGAGAGAAAATATGATTTAATCCGAACTAGTCCCCATTATAAAATATTTGAATCTGTCATATTTTTTTACGTTGAAAACCTTTGATTTGGAGTGTGTGTGTGTGTGTGTGTGTGTATATATATATATATATATATATACACATACATACATATATATATATATATATATATATACATACATACATACATACATATATATATATATATATATATATTCAGAATATATATATATTCGAATATTCCTTTACCATTAATATTGAATCTGATGTAAAGAAAAGTCTAAAAACACCATTGATGAAGGATCATTTTATAATTTAATTTTCAGTTCCATTCACATCGAATAGGTTTCCCAGTGACAAACTATCAAATAGCACCTATAACTCCGAGATAATCCTGACTTTACAGAAATACTAACAGTATTAAGCTACCTACTAAAATTGGAGGACTTATATTACTGAAACTTCATATAAGATGATTCGGTGTAGTTACTGCGTACGACTTCGTTAATTGCCAGCGTTTAGACGTAAGGTTATCCGTTGTTTGGTGGCTAGAAATCCCCCACAGTTCGGTAACTTTTAGACCCAATTTCGACAAGTTTCTTGCATAAGTTATCTCACATCCGGACGAAGACATTATGCCATTAATATTTCAAGTTTTTTTTTTTTTTAGGGGTGTGTGGGTGTGATGAAAAAAAAATATATAGTGGTCGATAAAATTCAAATATAATGATTTTTCAATTACAGTTTTATATACGCGATGTCAGGTAATGAATACATAAAAAAAATCATCTGAAAATGGTCGTCCACTATAGATATCTCATAAGTGTGGTTTTTAATACACACATACACACAAAGCAAGCTGCTATAATCCCAAGGGCTCCAACAGGTAAAAATAGCCCAGTGAGGAAACGAAACAAATAAACTACAAGAGGAGAATAAACCATCAAAATAAAATATTTCAAGAACAGTAACAACCTTAAATTACATCCTTAACATAAAAGACAAAAAAAAAAAAAAATAATACAAGAGGCAGAGAAATAAGATAGAACAGCATGCCCAAATGTACCCCCAAGCAAGAGAACTCTAGTCCAAGACTCATTACCCAAGACCAGAGAACAAGGGTTTTACTTTTGGAGTGGCCTTCTCCTAGAAGAGCTGCTTACCATAGCTAAAGAGTCTCTTCTACCCTTACCAAGAGGAGAGTAGCCACTGAATAATTACATTAAAGTAGTTAACCCCTTGAGCGAAGAACAATTGTTTGGTAATTTCACTGTTGTCAGGTGTATGAGAACAGAGGAGAATGTAGTAAGAATATGCCAGATTATTCGGTGTATGTGTAGGCAAAGACAAAATGAGCCGTAACCAGGGAGAGGGATCCAATTTAATACTGTCGGCCCAGTCAAAGGACCCAATAACTCTCTGTCGGTAGTATCTCAAGAAATTCGCTCAAAATACTATATCAGCTGACGATGGGAAAAAAAATGATTAAAAAATTTCCAAAAGAACCAGAAAGAAATTCAGACCTCCACCAAGATACAAACCATCCAGATAATACAATACCAAATGAATTTCGTAAATATTTAGATGCACAAATTCTCTATAAATCAGACTTTCAAATACGGCCGACACCTTGTGCTCGAATTTACATTTACTCCCCACCCTCCCCTTTGCTGTAATTGTTGAGCCTAATGAAAAAACTTTGGCTTAGAGTTTTAAATCAAAAGCATCCTTTTCTTTGACTCCACTTTCATTTTTTTTTTTTTTTTTTTTGTTTCTCATATTAACTTGAAGTTTGTTATTGCATTCTTTCGGTCGCTCCGGCTAACCGAGCTGGGACGTCTGGAAGTTGTTTAAATGTACAATTTTAACTCTGGAAGTGATATTTCCTGGTTTTGCTTAAACAAGCTGAGCAAGCTCTTAAACGTACATTCACAGACACATTATATCTATCTATACATACATATATATATATATATATATACCCTATATGTACTGAGAGAGAGAGAGAGAGAGAGAGAGAGAGAGAGACTTGCTCTTTATATATATATATATATATATATATAGGTTATTTTATACATAAAACATAAGGACTTTTCAGATGTCAATGAGTGACTCCAGCCAACCTACTGTATGTGCGTAAAATCATTCATTTTTTTTTAACGCCAAATTTACGTCAAAGATCCACAGAGAAGACAATCCATTCAGGAGCAAATAAGCTCAAGTAAACAAAGGCCGATAAATTCTTCTCATGACCTTCGTACAAATATAAATGTGAACCAATGTAAAATAGCAACCTGTATCCGAGATTTCGTGCGATTTCCATTGCATGAAATTTTAGAGGAGTATTACGTAGTAGAATATTCTGGAAAAAAAATCATCACCATCTCTAGTTGCTACTGATGTCTTGCAATACAATTATAAAGAAAAAAACATGAACAATTTGCCGAATAAATCCAGGTTCGTTAAACCCAAACTAAAAAAAAAAAAAATTACAAAGAAAGATAACAGAAACATCTCTGTGATCCAACAAATGAAAAGAAACGAGTTACGTCAAAATTAACAAAACCAGTTATATGGAAACGAACACTATTGTTGAATTCCAAACCAACCCTGTTAGCTTGGCCGAATAATTATTCATAACAATTGCCCCTGAAAAAAAAAAAGAAAAAAAAAAAAACTGAAAAAAGGTCAGCGCGTTGCTCTGACATTTAAATTTACCAGCCATACACACATTGAGTTATTTTATTTATAACATAAGAGGAAAATGGGTTTGCATTTTTTTTAAATTAATATTTCCCCTTAGGCAATGTTAATTGTAGGTTACATAAAGTATTCGAAGTTAATTAAAATGACGAATCTCTACTGTAAAGTCTATGTGAAATGAACATTATAAATTGCAATATATATATTCACAGTTAAATCAGACAATTGAAATATGACTATTGATATATTATTTTAAATCAACTATTTATAATTTCATATATATATAATTCATAATATATACATACATATATATATATATATATATATACATATATACAGTATATATATATATATATCTATCTATATATATATATATATATATATGTATGTATATATATATATATATATATATACATATATATTTACAAAAAAATATTCTCTCTCTCTCTCTCTCTCTCTCTCTCTCTCTCTCTCTCCACAAAAAAAGAAAGACGAACGACATAATAAGTACACACAAGAGTTAGATTAGCATAATTATACGAATATTAGTATTCTTTTCGTTTTACCATCCCAAACAGAAAGAGACATTTGTTTCCTTTGAAAAAAAATCTGCTATCTGCTGTAATAATAATAAACACCAGAAACACGTATTTCAGGACACAAAAAACCATAACAATACAGACGGCGATCAAGATAATTCCTTTACATGACACTAAATATCTCTCTCTCTCTCTCTCTCTCTCTCTCTCTCTCTCTCTCTCTCTCTCTCTCATAATTTTAGAAAAGATCCTACTGTTGTGAATGACCACATTTATTGCAAACGTTAATTAACTGTTAGATTACAACCCCCCCCCCCCCTCTCTCTCTCTCTCTCTCTCTCTCTCTCTCTCTCTCCCTCTCTCTCTCGTAATTTTAGAAAAGATCCTACTGTTGTGAATGACCACATTTATTAAAAACGTTAATCAACTGTTAGATTACTTCTCTCTCTCTCTCTCTCTCTCTCTCTCTCTCTCTCTCTCTCCAAACGCTATTATACAGGACGACCCTTGTAACAGAAATCCTATCAATACTATTTGCGCGATGGGAACCCATTGTTTACACTTGACGACGACATAATACGTTCCACAAAGCACTATCTACGACAGGTGGCGTCTACACCATCTTTTGTCCTGACTGGCACCGTCTGTGCCTCATCACAACCACCTGTTCGTTTCAATTCCAGCCGAGCGATGCAAGCAGATGCAAGAATGTACTTTTTTGCTTCAATATAATAACATTGAAAATGACTGCTACAATTCGAAGATTCTTGCCAATCTTTAAGACTGAAACAATATCGAATACGCTTGAATGTTTAAGAAAATTTAATAAAATTTCAGAAAACATCGGCATATCTTAAGGAGGCCAATTCAGATAGGTATGAAAATAAATTTTAATATGGTCATTATCATTCTTATTTAAAAAGCACAACGAATTTCAAAAAGAAAACTGAAATATTTTTGTTACCATATTTTCTTATCCTAACGAATTTTAAAAAGAAAACTGAAATATTTTTTTCAATATTTTCTTATCTTAACGAATTTCAAAAAGAAAACTGACATACTTTTTTTTTTTTTTTTTTTTACAATATTTTCTTATCTTAACGATTTTCAAAAATAAAACTGAAATATTTTTTACCATATTTTCTTATCTTAACGAATTTAAAAAAAAAAGAAAAAAAAAGAAAACAAATATTCCCCCCCCCCTTATTTTCTTATCTTATGCACACCTCCACAAACGAACAAAAAGTAAGCAAGTTTCAGGAATATATACGACGCCAGGCTGCAGAAGCAATAAGAAAAGGCCATAAAAATAGCATTGCTTATACGATAACCCAACGATTCTGGTTATCGGTATAGCGCTTTACTTACGAAGAAGCCTTTCATAAATTGCATTTGCTGGAATATTAAAGGCGAGTAAGAGCAGAACACACAGGAGAGAGAGAGAGAGAGAGAGAGAGAGAGAGAGAGAGAGAGAGAGAGAGACTCTAAGGGAATTACCACCCACGTTTCAATTACTGATGTTCATATAAAATAGGATATGTTAGTGACCATTTACATTATTAACTTAATACGATGAATAAAAAACGGTATACTCAACAATATTCCAAGAATAGAAGTATCAAGAATGTAATATAGGTATAACTGAAAATATATGAGGCACAAGTGTAAAGTGATTGCAGATAATTCTCTAATTTGGCACGCGCGCACACGCACACACACACACACACACACATATATATAAATATATATATATATATATATATGTGTGTGTGTGTGTGTGTGTGTGTGTGTGAGTGAGTGTGCGCGGGCACGTGTGATATGTTATATGACCATGAATTTAAACACCATAGCTTTGGATTTATTATAATGTTTATCCACAAACATTATCATTGCTATATATTTTGTATGTCTACATTAAACTTTTTTTGCCACTTCTGGTCCTTTATTTACATTAAATCATTTTCTTCATGAATACTTAAATCTCGTTGCGTGAAGTCTGTTGTTTATACTCTTGAGATGTTTAATCTAATCTCTAAAGTGTTATAAAATACAGAACATTTAATAAAATGACGCATATATATGCGTATAACACCTTGAATATGAATATTTTACCAATTGTTATGAATATACAGTATATGCAATGCAACAAAGTGGTGTATCATTAAATGTACTTATAAAAAAGCATGCATGTTTGTGATACGTTATGCCATGCAGGAAAACACTGGCATGTCTGTTCATGAGCAATAAATATTATAGTATACGCAAATACGGTACACATGCAAGGGCAAATAACACCAATATTACGAACTAAATGAATGCACTGTTCTGTTGTCAGGTTTAAACTTTAACCCGTTCGTTCCTTTGGGTCGCTGCAACCTCACAATCCTTGTGAGCTAAGAATGGTGGGTTTGAGGGAGGCTATAGGTTTATCTGCTGAGTCATCTGCAGCCATTGCCACGCTCTCCTTGGTCCTAGATCGTGTGGAGAGGGGGATTGTGCGCATGATCATATGTAATATGGTTAGTGTCTAGGGTATTGCCCTGCTTGATAGGACAATGCCACTGTCCCTTGCCTCTACCATTCATAAACGGCCTTTAAATCTATGAATAAAACTCAAAATGTTTCGTATATCCAAACAAGTAAACAAACAAGAATATATTTAATTTAAACATTTTTGGACGATGTACGTACTATATAATGCTGACTGCATAGGTGGGCGAAAGAAATGTAAACTTAAACTTGTGATGGATGGTATTATAAACACTCAAGATCTCGTTCTTTTACGGAACTATATTGAAGTTTCATTTCTCATATCAGGTTTCCATAATATATGCAAGGTTTACCTAATTCGGCCATTAAAGGATAATATTGTGAATAAGTACATATTGGCTTTTTGCTGGAGCTATTTCCCTTAGAAAAAAACTACACTAACGCGCATAGAGAGAGAGAGAGAGAGAGAGAGAGAGAGAGAGAGAGAGAATTTATAACACCCTCAGCCGAAGACAATTTCATTCTTTCAATAATTTGGTTACCAGAGAGAGAGAGAGAGAGAGAGAGAGAGAGAGAGAGAGAGAGAATTTATAGCGTCCTCAGTCAAAGACAATTTCATTCTTTCAATAATTTGGTTACCAGAGAGAGAGAGAGAGAGAGAGAGAGAGAGAGAGAGAAAATTTATAACACCCTCAGTCGGAAACAATTTCATTCTTCAATAATTTGGTTACCGGAGAGAGAGAGAGAGAGAGAGAGAGAGAGAGAGAATTTATAACACCCTCAGTCGGAGACAATTTCATTCTTCAGTAATTTGGTTACCGGAGAGAGAGAGAGAGAGAGAGAGAGAGAGAGAGAGAGAATTTATAACGCCCTCAGTCGAAGACAATTTCATTCTTCAATAATTTGGTTACCAGAGAGAGAGAGAGAGAGAGAGAGAGAGAGATGTACATGCGGATGCATGTACAGGCATGACCAATGGGTACGTGGATGTACATCATACGTCAATAGAGTGACAAAGAGCACATCGATGAGTTAGAAATAATTATTCCTAGAATATGACGTTCCAACTCACACCATAGAATTGCCTATGCCAATTTATGATGTCATGATGTCACGGTGAATAGTTAACTTAGAAGCGATGTCAATACGTTTTATAAAAAGAACACGACGCTTTCTATAATGGGCATTTGGAGATAACTGCGTGGGTTATTTGATACGATAGCGTTTGACAGAAATGAATAGATGAAAATACAATACAGCAAACGAATGGGAAAAACATCAAATGGGTGATTTTCACCAATAGCGTTTTATAAATGAGTTACCAGCGTGTAAAAGCCTTTCAAAATAAAAGTGGGGAGAGGAAAAAAGTTACACTTAAAACACTCAGTTGTGTTTTCACTGTGTTGGTAGGGGCAACACATGAGACCCGCTCCCAGTCTCCTTTTATTGTATATCCTGGTTTGTGTGTATACGATATAGTTAATGACGTATTTTACAAACAGTATAAAATAATACTTAAACAATGTTTTTGGTTTATTGAGTTACTTATACTGATTATCCTGCAACTATGAAAGTAAGATGAATTTCCACAAAATATTTCGTATACGCATTCTCCATTGCCATATGAGGCTCAGTGAATTTTTTTAGGATTTTGTATTTTTCTTCCTATACCCTCAAATATATTGGCATTCCGGCCGGGCCCCTTAACTACTGCAATGCTAAATGATAGAGGAAATTAAAGATATATTTTGTATTTCCAATTCGGAAACAAGGCATTTATACAAAACATTTTAGATTTATAGAAATTTCAAGAATGTAAAAATAGGATCATATACGATGTCCTATCACCAAGAAAATCTAGTCAACTTCCTTAAGGGCTTCTGTGGCAAAATACTACCGGATAGCTTTCTTTCTTATCTTATTCACATAAAAAGGATCACAGTAAAAGTACATGCGGATGCATGAACAGGCATGACCAATGGATACGTGAATGTACATCATACGTCAATATAGTGACAAAGAGCACATCGATGAGTTAAAAATAATCATTCTTCGAATATGACGTTCCAACTCACACCATAGAATTGTCTATGGCAATTTACGATGTCATAATGTCACGGTGAATAGTTAACTTAGAAGCGATGTCAATACGTTTTATAAAAAGAACACGACGCTTTCTATAATAGCATTTGGAGATAACTGCGTTGGTTATTTGATACGTTACCGTTTGACACAAATGAATAGATGAAAATACAATACAGCAAACGAATGGGAAAAAACATCAAATGGGTGATTTTCAAAAATAGCGTTTTATAAATGAGTTACCAGCGTGTAAAAGCCTTTCAAAATAAAAGTGGGGAGAGGAAAAAAAAGTTACACTTAAAACACCCAGTTTGTGTTTTCAGTGTGTTGACAGGCGTAACACATGAGACCGCTTCTAGTCTCTTTTTATTGTATATCCTGGTTTGTGTGTATACGATATAGTTAATGACGTATTTTACAAACAGTATAAAATAATACTTAAACAATGTTTTTGGTTTATTAGTTACTTATACTAGTTACCCTGTAACTATGAAAGTAAGAGGAATGTTGAAAAAATATTTCGTATACGCATTCTCCATTGCCATACGAAGTTCAGTGAATTTTTTTAGGATTTTGTATTTTTCTTCCTAAACACCAAAATATTGGCATTCCGACCGGGCCCTTAACTACTGCAATGCTTAATGATACAGGAAATTAAAGATATATTTTGTACTTCCATCCGGAAACAAGGCATTTATACACATTATTTTAAATATATAGAAACTTCAAGAATGTACAAATAGGATCATATACGATGTCTTATCACCAAGAAAATCTAATCAACTTCCTTAAGGGCTTCTGTGGCAAAATCCTAAAGGACAGCTTTTTTTCTTATCCTATTCACATACAAAGGATCACAGTAAAAGCATAGCCTCTATATAATAGGATACCATTATAGAGAGAGAGAGAGAGAGAGAGAGAGAGAGAGAGAGAGAGAGAGAATATATATACATATATATATATATTATATATAACGCTCTCGGTCGAAAAGAATCTAATTCTTATTTTACAATAGATTACTATTAAGAGAGAGAGAGAGAGAGAGAGAGAGAGAGAGAGAGAGAGATGAACGTTTGCTCTTACCATCAGTGCGTTTACTCATCTATTAAATGTTTGCTTATGAATTTAAATACGTCCCCAGAAGAGAGAGAGAGAGAGAGAGAGAGAGAGAGGGGGGAGAATTTATAACACCCTCAGTCGAAGACGATTTCATTCTTTCAATAATTTGGTTAAAGGAGAGAGAGAGAGAGAGAGAGAGAGAGAGAGAGAATATATATATATATATATATATATAACGCTCTCGGTCGAAAAGAATCTAATTCTTATTTTACAATAGATTACTATTAAGAGAGAGAGAGAGAGAGAGAGAGAGAGAGAGAGAGATGAACGTTTGCTCTTACCATCAGTGCGTTTACTCATCTATTAAATGTTTGCTTATGAATTTGAATACGTCCCCAGAAGAGAGAGAGAGAGAGAGAGAGAGAGAGAGAGAGAGAGAGTTTGATCGTATTGCGCTCAGAATGCATCTCGGTAAGCAATAATCTTACCTTTCG
>NC_090735.1:128295939-128297761 GCF_036898095.1 Palaemon carinicauda | reverse complement strand
AAATATGAATTGTGTTTCTGTTGTCTAAATGAAGTAAATGTGAATTGTGTTTCTGTTGTCTAAATGAAGTAAATGTGAATTGTGTTTCTGTTGTCTAAATGAAGTAAATGTGAATTGTGTTTCTGTTGTCTAAATGAAGTAAATGTGAATTGTGTTTCTGTTGTCTAAATGAAGTAAATGTGAATTGTGTTTCTGTTGTCTAAATGAAGTAAATGTGAATTGTGTTTCTGTTGTCTAAATGAAGTAAATGTGAATTGTGTTTCTGTTGTCTAAATGAAGTAAATGTGAATTGTGTTTCTGTTGTCTAAATGAAGTAAATATGAATTGTGTTTCTGTTGTCTAAATCAAGTAAATATGAATTGTGTTTCTGTTGTCTAAATGAAGTAAATGTGAATTGTGTTTCTGTTGTCTAAATCAAGTAAATATGAATTGTGTTTCTGTTGTCTAAATGAAGTAAATGTGAATTGTGTTTCTGTTGTCTAAATCAAGTAAATGTGAATTGTGTTTCTGTTTTCTAAATGAAGTAAATGTGAATTGTGTTTCTGTTTTCTAAGTGAAGTAAATGTGAATTGTGTTTCTGTTGTCTAAATGAAGTAAATGTGAATTGTGTTTCTGTTTTCTAAATGAAGTAAATGTGAATTGTGTTTCTGTTGTCTAAATGAAGTAAATGTGAATTGTGTTTCTGTTTTCTAAATGAAGTAAATGTGAATTGTGTTTCTGTTGTCTAAATGAAGTAAATGTGAATTGTGTTTCTGTTTTCTAAATGAAGTAAATGTGAATTGTGTTTCTGTTGTCTAAATGAAGTAAATATGAATTGTGTTTCTGTTGTCTAAATGAAGTAAATGTGAATTGTGTTTCTGTTTTCTAAATGAAGTAAATATGAATTGTGTTTCTGTTGTCTAAATGAAGTAAATGTGAATTGTGTTTCTGTTTTCTAAATGAAGTAAATATGAATTGTATGTTGTCTAAATGAAGTAAATATGAATTGTGTTTCTGTTTTCTAAATGAAGTAAATATAAATTATGTTTCTGTTTTCTAAATGAATTTCGTCGTGAATCAGGTTGGATGTTTAATCCATATGTGTTATTCCTTTATTCAAGACTGTATGTATAATTTCATTTATGAATTCCTATCTATGTTCATTAACCTTTGTTGAGGGTAAACATGCCTTATTCCGTTCTAAGGTCATGCACAAGAGCCATACGAAACTAAAACATTTTATAAAAAAAAAAAAAAAAACTCAAAATCTATCGATCAATTAAAAATTTAAAAAGGTCAAAATATTTTTTTTTCTGCTCATGCAAAAAAAAAAATGAAAAAAAAGAGAGAACGTTAAAGTATTGTTACAATTTTTAATTTTGGCAACAAACCAGCAGTTTAAACAAAAATGAAATCCCGAAATTGGGAATAGAAAAAAAAAAGTCCATAATTTTCTAAAATGCATTATGGAGGTCTATCCACACAAGACTTACTTTAATGTTTACAATCCCCCTCATAACACACGTAATGAGATAGATGGCACTTGAAGTCAAAGATACATTATACTGCCATAATCAGGGCATGGGAATAAAAGGCGAGGAAAGGTTCTTCACAACCTATAAATTGCTTTTTAATTAAATGAAATTTAAATGTTATGAAACAGTTAATAAGAATGATGAAAGTAACTATCAAATAAGGAAAACATTCTTGAATTAAAAAAAAAAAACCCGTTTTTAAAAAAAAGGATTAGTATAAATAAGATTACAATCCCCCTCATAGCACACGTAACGGGATAGATGGCACTTGAGGTCAAAGATAAATTATTCTGCCATAATCAGGGTAT
>NC_090735.1:128278439-128290939 GCF_036898095.1 Palaemon carinicauda | reverse complement strand
AAAAAAAAGAATGAAAATGTAAACAAAGAAAAGACCGAGATTATCGTGGCTTCCCCTCTTCTCTCTATTCTTTAATATCTCCGGGTATATTTTTTCGACTAGCGTTTCAGTCAAGGACACTCCAAGCAGTTGAATCAGGGACAGTCAGCAATGTTTTCAAGGGAGATAAAGAAAGGATACTGAACTCGGCTATTTTCAGAAACACGCCTAAGTATGGTCTCACACACATATATGCACTCATACATAGACATATACACAAGATATATAATATATATATATATATATATATATATATATATATATATATATATATATATATATATATATATATATATGTGTGTGTGTATATAAAATACATATATGTTCATCTATACAAATATATATAGTACACACATATATACCCTCATACATACACACATCCACAAGATGTATACATACATATATGTGTACATATAAATACATACATGTGTATCTATACAAATATATACTGTATAATACAGACACATGTATACCCTCATAAATACACGCATACACAAGACATATATATATACATATATATATATATATATATGTATATATAAATACATATACATGTAACTATACAAATATATATAATACACAACTCTCTCTCTCTCTCTCTCTCTCTCTCTCTCTCTCTCTCTCTCTCTCTCTCTCTCTCTCTCTCTCTCTCTCTCTCTATATATATATATATATATATATATATATATATATAGATGTGTGTATTATATATCTTTGCATATATATATATATATATATATATATATATATATATATATATATATAGATATATATATATATATATATATATATATATATGCATTCAAATTAAGTGTGTATATATATATATATATATATATATATATATGATAAATTTTGCACATTTTTACGTGTTTTTCATATTCAAATAAGCCATATATATTTTTGATATATTAATGTCTGGATTCTCTTAACAACCTCGGGATCACAGACCCAGGCGAAATCTCACAAAGACAAGAGCTTGGCTCCGGCCGGGAATCGAACCCTGGTCGGCAAGCTTATATAGACAGTGACCAAGTGGGTTAAGTCACTGTCTATATAAGCTTGCCGACCAGGGTTCGATTCCCGGCCGGAGCCAAGCTCTTGTCTTTGTGAGATTTCGCCTGGGTCTGTGATCCCGAGGTTGTTAAGAGAATCCAGACATTAATATATCAAAAATATATATGGCTTATTTGAATATATATATATATATATATATATATATATATATATATATATATATATATATATATATATATATATATGTGTGTGTGTGTGTGTGTATAAACTGTATATGTATATATGTATATATATACATATAAAGCTTATATATGTATTATATATATATATATATATATATATATATATATATATATATATATATATATATATATATATATATAGCATATACGCTATTAAACGCCTATTCCCGAAATAATGTCCATCTAAATCGAAAGCTATTCAGCATAATTACCAGCAATTCCCTCTCCCCCCCCCCCCATTCCCTCTCATCGATATTCTCTGTGTCAATTAGTAATCAACCGACGATTTACGGACTTGTCATGAATAATTACGGAAAAATGATATGAAAATACTCCGTAATTATACGGAATATTAATATCATTTATGCGTGGATTAAACTGATAACGCTGGCTGCTTCTGATGCCGTTGTAATAACCCGGTCGATTTTTTATTTGCTTGATCATAAAATGGCTCATATAGAGATTGTGGGGTTGAAATTCTGACGATAACCAGTGAAGAAGTCTAGTCTGAGATCTAAAATATATACACACACATACATACATATATGTATGTATGTATATATATATATGTATGTATATATTTATATATATATATATATATATATATATATATATGTATATATTCTACATAAAGGTTTTCCACACAGCAGGATCTGGCTTTAGAATATATATATATATATATATATATATATATATATATATATATATATATATATATATATATATATGTATATATATGTATATATATATATATATATGTATATATATATATATATATATATATATATATATATATATATATATATATATATATACATATATATATATATATATATATATATATATATATATATATATATATATTCTACATAGAGCTTTTCCACACAGCAGGATCTGGCTTTAGAAAACAAACAAAGTGATCGAGTTAATTTGCAGGGTAAAACTTGAATTTTCGCATATATCAACATCACTAAGCTACTTTCGTTACAGGAAGTGACTCTTTGTCAACTAATAACATATACTAAGCCACTTTTCATCTTCCGCCTCAATACCAAGACCTGCGACAAGAGTAAAACCACTTGAAGTCTTCAGTGATAGCCTACAGGTAAAGTACTCGCCTCACAATCTATTGGATGGGTGTTCGAGACCCATTGAAAATTGAATATTTCCTAATAGTGTCTGCAACCTCATCATCCTTGTGAGATAGGGCTGGTGGAGGGGATTTGGGGGAAGCCAGTAGGCCTACCTGTTTGGACGTCGAGCAAATGTGTACAGTATATGGTCAGTCTCTATGAGTCTATGTCATTGTCACTGTCGCTCACCTCTTTAAAGGCTTAAAGGCCGCTCATGAATGGCAGGGGTAAAGGACACTGACACTACTACCCTATCGAGCAAGACAATACGATAAAGACTGACCATATATGCATATGATCAGCGCCCTAGACCCATCTCCACCCAAGCTAGGGCCAAGGAGGGCCAGGCAATGGCTGCTGATGACTCAGCAGATAGACCTATAGGCTCCCCCCCTTCCATAGCTCACAAGAATGGTGAGGTTGCAGCGACCAAAGAAACTAACGAGTCTGAGTGGGACTCAAATCCCAGTCTGGCATTCAGCAGTCAGGGACGTTACCGCATCGGCCACCACAATTCCAATTCATGACCGACCTTTACCTTTAAAGCATATCTACGTTTTGTCAGTCAGTCTTCCACACATATTCGTCTTTTTAAATATTCTATCATTTCAACCTCTATAAACGTTTAAACCAGTTTTCTTGTGTGGCTGTAACTGAAGGAAACCTTTACCCAATGACCCGTTATTCCATCTCAATTACCTCTAAATTTAATGAAACATTTTTTAGATCTTGATGAAACTCGATAATCTGGAACCTTAAAGGTTGATAATAATTTTCCCTACGCCTTTCTTTCAAGTTGGTTTATTAGGTTGGTTTATTGAGTTGGTCTATTATTTAAGGTAACCAGTCCGGTTAAAAGAAGGAAATTAGAATATTAATGTTAAAGGTTACTAAACGTCAGAACTCTACACATAGCCAGGAACGGTCTTTGGCCCTTCAAATGTTGACCTATACAATAGTCTCGTTTATATTTACTGTATATGAGGTAATTACTACAATGGAAAGATATTGATATATATAACATTAATTTCAAATGAGAGAAAATGTTTATCAAAACCAAATTAATTGAAGTTGTTGCGGCCTGACTGGTAACGTCTCTAGCTAGTGTTTACCAGTCGGGGGTTAGAGTCCCGCTCAAACTCGTTACTGCCTTTAGTGTCTGCAACCTTACCATCCTTGTGGGCTAAAGTTGGGGGGTTTGGGGGAGCCTATAGATCTATCTGCTGAGTCATCAGCCGCCATTGCCTGGCCCTCCTTAATCTTAGCTTGGGTGGATAGGGGGCATGGGCGCTGATCATATGACATATGGTCAGTCTCTAGGGCATTGTTCTGCTTGATAGGGCAATGTCACTGTCCCTCGCCTCTGCCATTCATGAGCGGCCTGAAAACCTTTAAATATAGATGGAATAAACATGAGGAAACTGAACAGTAAAATATATCAGTTGGAATTGTCATTTTCATCATGGATTTTTTTTTTTTTTTTTTTTTTTTTTTTTTTTTTTTTTTTTTTTTTTTTTTTTTTTTTTTTTGCATGTGGGGATAGGAGACAGTACGAGTGTGTGCGGAAGAGGATGAAAAGCGTTTTGAAAGTGAAGTATTGAAGTATTAATAGACTGGGGGGGGCGGTCTCAATTGACCTTTATTTAACAAAAGGGACCGAATTCTTTTTTATTTACATATCTAATATCCTTATTATAATTGTATATTTCCGCACAAAAATAATACAATTTACCATAAGAACAATAGGTGTATTCTTATATAATTACTTGACTAAGAGGGAACAAGGTGAAATAAAATATATAAAATAAAATTTTCCTCTGATTTTATCAAGTGAAAAGTTTCACCCTATAAGAAGAACTTAATCATCTCTAAACAAAACGTTCCTATAAATTTCATCAATTGGAAATATGTAATTTTAATACAGAGAAAAAAATTAACCCACTGAATTCTATTTGAGATTTCTACCCTCCAGATATTAACCGAGGACTATCTGCATATATATATATATATATATATATATATATATATATATATATATATATATATATATATATATATATATATATATATATAAGCATATATAATATCGATACTAGAAAACACGAGCGTGCGATGTTTCGAAGTAATATCGTAACCCGCGAGCGCGCAAAAAAAAAAAGAATAAAAATAAATAAATAAATAAATAATGATTTTACCAAAAAGATTTTTGCCAGCATAAATACCAACGAGCGAGGACGACCCTTGACCTATAAACACCATTGTTGTTCTTTAATAATAAGTGTCGTGGTGAGCAAGCACTTAGTGTGAAATTGTTACTGATAACATTATTCTTATGAATTAATAAATTTGAGGAAAATGAAATGGCAGCTGGAACTGGGAGGCTATTATAATTATTATGATTAAACTCATTATTATTATTAAAATTATTAAAATTATCCGGTAATATTTGGTGGGAGACCCCTGCAGTTGCAATAAAGAAAATAAATAAAAAAAAAACCGCTGAAAGAAGTTTCACAGTAAATGGAACATAGGAAGATTATAGTTATTATTTCTATTCTTAACTTCTTCTTTGGATTTGGGTATTGTTATGATCTTGATCATATATTCCTACAACTATTTTCATTTTTTTATTATTATTATTATTATTATTATTATTATTATTATTATTTTCTATCATTAGTATTATTATCATCATTATTACTATTATCATTATTATTATTATTATTATTATTATTATTATTATTATCATCATTATTATTATTATTATTATTATTATTATCATTATTATTATTGCCAATACTGCTACTGGCAATGATAATTACAATGATTGATATCATTATTATCGTTGTGGTTATGTTTACCTTTATCATCATCATTTTAGTACTGTATCCTTTTCTTAGTACAGAACCCAGCAAGGATATCCACCAAAGAGCTGCAATTGGAAGAGCAGCAGCCACCGCACGATAAAAATGACTCCGCGTGTGGGCAGAGTGGCAGAGGAAGTCCCCTCCCCCTTTTTTTTTTAATGCTGTTGGCCAGACAAGTCGTCCTCCAGCCCTGGCCGGAAGCCAAGGGGAGTTGGTGGGCGGAGTTAAGGAGCGGCTGGATTACGTAGGATAAGACCAACTGCCGGAGAAAACTTTAATGACTTCCTTCAGACCCGAAAACTGCGGACTGAAGGACTCCATTTCGCTTTGGGTATCTGTCGACCACAAGTAGTTCGAAATAAATCCCCCGTAGGAGATGCAGGTTTACGGTGGGCCTTACCGAGCTTACCGTAAGCGGTGCTGAATGTTGTTAGCACCGTCCCTTCGACATTGAATGCATTGCTTTCTGGCTTTTACTGTTCAGCGGTTCGTTTATAGTTTTATTCTTACTTAGCTGTTCTGTTAATTTTATTTTGTCTGGTTTTTACAAGAGAGCAGATCTCCGGGCGACAGACACCCACTTGAGAGTGCGGAACTGTGACATGGTAGGTCACGTTAAACTACTTATAAGTAACAACAACAATAAAATCTACAACAACAACAACAACATTAATAATAATAATAATAATAATAATAATAATAATAATAACAATAATAATAATATCAATAACAACAACAATAATAAGCATATATATATTTTTTTCATTTCTCTACCACTTGACAATAATGATTTATCGCCAATCACAATTTTGTAGCGCCTATTCATTTCCTGTCACTCAGATGTGACAAGTTTGGCATAAAAGCTAATATCTAGTGAAATGACAATTCCTGATATATCGGCCTCTTGTTTTATACAATAACATTATTTTCACATGCATTCTCTTCACATACATATTCACCTTCTCCCACTTACTGAAATTCTTTGGTGCCCAAATGCAGAGCAAACTTGTGTCAAATGTTTGCTTGAGGGTACTACTTGGGCACACTATTCTATCAAATTTCTCTTCCTTTTGTTTTGTGAAAGTTTTATAGTTTATATAGAAAATATTTATTTTACTGTTGTTACTGTTCTTGAAATATTTCATTTTTCCTTGTTTCCTTTCCTCACTGGGCAATTTTTCCTGTTAGGGCCCCTGGGCTTATAGCATCCTGCTTTTCCAAGTAGGGTTATAGCTTAGCAAGTAATAATAATAATAATAATAATAATAATAATAATAATAATAATAATAATAATAATAATAATAATAATAATAAGTTTTGTGAAAGTTTTATAGTTTATATAGGAAATATTTATTTTACTGTTGTTACTGTTCTTGAAATATTTCATTTTTCCTTGTTTCCTTTCCTCACTGGGCTATTTTTCCTATTGGGGCCCCTGGGCTTATAGCATCCTGCTTCTCCAACTAGGGTTGTAGCTTAGCAAGTAATAATAATGATGATGATGATGATAATAATAATAATAATTAATGATAATAATAATAATAATAATGTAAAAATCTATACCTTAAGTGACTCTTATCATATACAAAATTCCCAAAATCTAAAATTCTTTAGTACGGTGCTTCCGTGTAAAGTTACTGTGATGAATGGACGCTAACAATATGACACTGGTCCTCGTGATTACTAAAATAAATAGTCATGTTGATATTATCTTGACTGCCATCATTTCAACCCATTTTACCCGTGTGGTGAAGAGAGGCCATTGAGAACATGAGATATACACTGTTAAAAAATTTGCATTAAAATACGGTAAATGTCTAGCAACATTTATTCCAAGATTTTTACCGATTTAAAAACGGATGTATTGACGTAAAAGAGTGATATTACGGTCGCTAAACCGTAAAATATAATAACAAAGTAGGTTGGAATTACGGTCGCCAAACCATAAAATATAACAACAAAGTAAGGTAAAATTACGGTCGCATGTATTTTACTGAAATACGGTTGAGAACAGTATATTTTTACTGTGATTTTCCGATTAAAATTACTGTTTTTTCTAAATGTGTTCTTCCTTAAACTTTTCTTATTAGTTGTTTTATAAGTTTTTGATCCACTGACGGGTTTCTAAAATTTATCTCTTAGAAAAGAAGTCAACATTAGGGTTCCCGCTAAGTGCCATAGCCTCTGTACCATGGGCTTTCGCTGTCTTGGGCTAGAGTTCTCTTGCTTGAGGGTACACTCAAGCACACTATTTTATCTTATTTCTATTCCTCATGTTTTTTTTTTTCCCCCCAGATTTCATAGTTCATATGTGAAATATATATTCTATTGCCTTTACTGTTCTTAAAATATTTTATATAATGGTTAATTACTTTTCCTGTAGTTTCTTTATTTCCTTTCCTCACTGGGCTATTTTCCCTGTTGGAGCCCTCGGGCTTATAGCATTCTGTTTTTCCAACTAGGATTGTAGCTTAGCAAGTAATAATAATAATAATAATAATAATAATAATAATAATAATATGTAAAAATCAGGTTTCTTGCTAAGAGGTCAAAGTCAGCTTTCTTGGTAAGAAAGAGAAAAATCAGAATAAGAAAAGTCAAGATAGGTTTTCTCGCTAATAAGAGAGAAGTCAAAAGCATGGTTCTCATTAAGAAAGCCAAAATCCCATTTCTCGCTAATAAAAGGTAAATGAGTTTTTTTCGCTTTTCGCTTAAAAAAAGAGAGAGAGAGAGAGAGAGAGAGAGAGAGAGAGAGAGAGAGAGAGAGAGAGAGAGAGAGAGAGAGAGAGAGAGAGAGAGTGAAAATCAAGTTTCTCTCGAATATGAAAAAGTGCAGGTCAGACGACTCGCTATGAAGGAAAAATAAAAATCTCAAATTAAAATAAGTCAAAATAAATTTTGCCGTTAAAAAAGTCAAAATAAATTTTGCCGTTAAAAAAGTCAAGATTAGGTTTCTCGCTTAGACACAAAACAGTCTAAAATAAAGAAAGCACAAATCAAGATTCTCGCTTTAAGAAAGAAAAATTAAAAATCAGGTCTATATATAAGATGAAAAGTCAAAATTGGGCTTCTAGTCCAGATGAAAAAAGTCAAAATTAGGTTTGGCTCTAAAAAAATGAAAATCAGGTTTCTCGCTATGAAGCAAATTCAGCATAAAATTTCTCACTAAGAAGAAAAGTCCAAATTAGGTTTCTCGCAGAGATGGAAAAAGTCCAAATCAGGTTTCTCACCTAAAAAAAAAGTCAAAATCTGGTTTCTCACCAAGATGAAAAAAGGCCAGAATCAGGTTTATCACCGAGGAAAAAAAGGTGCCAAAATCAGGTTACTCACCAAGATGAAAAAGGTCAAAATCAGGTTTCTCGCCGAGAAGAAAAGTGTCAAAATTAGTTTTCTCAATGCGATGAAAAAACAATGAAAAGAGTTACTAGCCAAGAAGCTAAAAGTAAAAAAAGTTATATTTATAGTAAAATTGCTTCTCTAACCAAACGGATAAAAGAGGTTAATGGCCAAAAATTACCTGTCTATTAAGAAACTCGTTAGTGCCTTTAGTGTCTGCAACCTTGCCATCCTTGTGATCTAAGGTTGGGGGGTTTGGGGGAGCCTACAGGTCTATCGGCTGAGTCATCAGCAGCCATTGCCTGAGCCTCCCCGGTCTTAGCTTGGGTGGAGAGGGGGCTTGGGCGCCGATCAAATATGGTCAGTCTCTAGGGCATTGTCCTGCTTGCTAGGGAAATATCCGTGTCCCTTGCCTCTGCCATTCATGACTGGCCTTTAAACCTTTAAACGCTGAACCAAAGAATGGAGATCAGAAATATAATCCCTCGCTTGGGACTTTCTTCCTTAAGAGTTAGAAACTTGGCAGTACATTTTCTAGTCATAAGACCATGTATAAAGAAATTGAGGTATCACGTTTAAACGAGAAAAATGTAAAAAATTTGACTCTGACTTAACAAAGCCTTTGTATCCTAGAAAATATAATTCAGGTAATATTTTGGCAAAAAAAAAAAAAAAAAAAAAAAAAAAAAAAAAAAAAAAGCCAAATATTTTGGCAAAAAGAGAAAAAAAAGAAGAAGGATCTCTTGTAAGATCGAAGGCTTAAAAAATATCCTCTGGCAAAGTTGGGTCATTAGATAAAAACCTTTACGGGGTAGAAGATTTCCGAAAACCTTTTCATAGCCCACAGACTGTTCAGTTATAATACCGTGGTGGAAATATGGTCAACTTCAAGAGAGGTGAGATTTGGGTACCAAGGGTGTTAAACCTAATCGAAAAAAAAAAAAAAAAAAAAAGAAAAAAAAAAAAAAAAAAAAAAGAAGAAGAAGAGTTGAAAGTAATCAAATCTGACAAAATGCTATATATTTTTCGCTGTTTTATTACATACTCATGTACCATTCACCATGCGCTCGTTGAGATACTACCACTAGAGAGTTGTGGGGTTCTTTGACTGGCCACGCAGTAATATATTGGATCCTTCTCTCTGGTTACGGTTCACTTTCCTGTTGCCTACACATGCACCGAATAGTCTGGCCTATTCTTTACAGATTCTCCTCTGTTCTCATTCACCTGACAACACTGAGATTACAAAACAATTCTTCTTCACCCAGAGGTTAACTGCTGCACTGTAATTGTTCAGTTGCTACTTTCCACTTGGTAAGGGTAGAAGAGACTCTTTTAGCTATGATATGCAGTTCTTCTAGGAGGACACTCCAAAATCAAACCATTGTTCTCTAGTCTTGGATAGTGCCACAGCCTCTGTACCACGGTTTTCCACTATCTTGGGTTAGCGTTCTCTTGCTTGAGGGTACACTCGGGAACACTGTTCTATCTTATTTCTTTTCCTCTTGTTTTGTTAAGTTGTTATAGTTCATATTTGTTTTAATGTTGTTACTGCTCTTAAAATATTTTATTTTTCCTTATTTCCTTTCCTCACTGGGCTATTTTCCCTGTTGGGGCCCCTGGGCTTATGGCATCTTGCTTTTCCAACTAGGGTTGTAGCTTAGCAAGTAGTAGTAATAATAATAATAATAATAATAATAATAATAATAATAATAATAATAATAATAATAATAATACTGTAGTGTTGTGGTAGCCACTTGAAAACGTCCCTATCTCGCGATGTGTTGGACGAGAGTTAAAGTCCCCTCAAACTCAATCGTTTCTAGTAATGTATGCAATCACACTATCCTTGTTAACAAGGATAGTGAGGAGCTTATAGGTATACCTGCTGAGTCTTCACAGCCATTGCCTAGCCCTCTCTGGTCCTAGCTTGGGTGGAAAAGCAACTTAGAAGCTGATCATATGTATAGATGGTCAGTCTCAAGGATATTGTCCTGTCCATCAGCCCTGCTACTCATTAGCGACCATTAAATCTTTAAACTACGGTTTAATAATACTATTAGAGATCCATATTCTGCTAGGGGTACATATTACTAGCATAGTTTTATCCACGATATAAAGTCCACGTGAAGTACATTTCGGAAAAAAAAAAAAATTAGTAAGCGTTACAATTTGCATCCATATTCTTTTCACTATGTGAACATTACAATTATTAGTATACAATGAAACCTCTAAATCTTTTAAGAAATATACGTAATTCATTTTCTTTTAATAAAGTCTAAAACTAAAGGAACATTTAATATATATATATATATATATATATATATATATATATATATATATATATATATATATACACATATATATCTTTGAAAGAGATTTTTAAAAATTTCCGTTCCTTAGTTCCACGTGAAGTACATTTCGGAAATATTAAAAAAAAAAGGATATATTTCTTTTAGTAATGTTTACAATTTGCATCCATACTCTCCTCATTACGTGAAAAATGCAATTATTAATATACAATGAAACTTCTAAACCTTTTAGGAAATAGACATAATTCATTTTCTCTTAATAAAACCTAAAACTAAAGGCAAATTCTAAAAGAATATATCTTTGAAAGACATTTTTAAAAATTTTCGTTCCTTAGTTGTGAAGGAAGAGCCACATTTTATAAATAGGAAATATAACTTTATTTCTCCGTAGCCCGTAGCGATATTGGCTTTACGATTTTTATTCAAATCTTATTCAGTAAAAACAAATCCACATACGTTCAATATTGGAAATATCAGTAGGGTATCTGTATTCAAATTTCAATGAGAAAATATTCTTGCATAACATTTCTGTTTGTATTTGTATGGTAACCTATCAAAAATAGTTATAAATACACATTATATATATATATATATATATATATATATATATATATATATATATATATATATATAAATATAAAGGAATAACAGAATGATTCACTGGAGAATGCAAAAGAACCAGGGAAAGGAAGAGAAGGCGATGGATTGACGAGCTGAGAATATTTGCGGGTATTGGCTGGCATGATTATGATTATGATAAATTTCACACAATATGTTCTAAGAATTCAAAGATATGCAGCAATCATTAATTTATCTTTAAAAAAAAAAAAAAAAAAAAAAAAAAAAAAAAAAAAAAAAAAAAACCGAGGAAACTTTCAATTTGTTTTAATGAGGCGCATTTGCACCGACTCGTAGTGGTGCCATTTTAGCTCGGAAAAATTTCCGACTAGCTAATTGGTTACAATTATCTTGTGCAGCCAATCAGCTAGCAAGAAACCTTTCTGAGCTAAAAGGGCACCCCTGCGAGTCGGTGCAAATGCGCCTCATTAAAAAAAAATTAGTATATACAAGTAAAATTAGGAAGGAAACCACAAGACTCTTTAAACGAAAATCCTGACCTTCTTTTTCCTCAAAAACTTTAAAGTCGGAAAGGCAACGGCATTCTGATAAACTTATAACTTGAGGTCTCCTCTTTTGAAAATTTAAAAAAAGAATCTAGCTCTTTTTTTCGCATATTAAACTGGGGGAGGGGAGGGGGGGGGGGAAGCTGGCTTTCAAAGATCTTACAATTCAAAAAGTTTTCAAACAGAGTTCAACTTACGAGAGAATCCAAGAAGTTGTTTGAACTTACTCTATAATTTTCTATAAAAAAACCTCATCTTTCCAAAATCCTGAATATATATATATATATATATATATATATATATATATATATATATATATATATATATATATATGAAAAACCCTTTTTGAAAACCTAAAATATAGAACCTCATCTTTCCAAAATCTTGAAAAGATATAGAGAATCCTTTTTGAAAACCTAAAATTTAGAAC
>NC_090735.1:128260939-128263439 GCF_036898095.1 Palaemon carinicauda | reverse complement strand
TATATATATATATATAAAACACACACACACCTTCGATAGCATTCGTATTCTACTACGTCCATCCCCCTTTCATTGATCCTACTAAAAATAACCCTTTCCCCATTTTCCCCCATCCTAAAAAACGCTCCCCCCCCCCCAAAAAAAAAAAAAAAAAAAAACACCACGACAATTTCCGTATTTTGTTTGCTGGTTATAAGCAAAGGAAAAGGAAAAGGAATATTTCTTTTACCAAAAGGGAGAAACGGGAACAAATGAAATATGTTTTTTTTTTTTTTTTTTTCGAAAACCAGGATAAACGACCACAAAACATATTCTTTAAGGTAAGGAAGCAACGGTTCTACTTTCCCTCTTACATAAGACACGTCTGCAAAATAAGTATTTTTCTCCTTCGGAAACTGCCGGAAGTAACATTTTGTTAAGACATAACGAAAAGCTTTGAATAATTCAACTCTAAATTTAAAAAAATAAAAATTTAATTAAACATAACATCTTAAAGTTATATCCTCTAACGATTTGAACTGCATCTTGGCCATTATTCCACCATTATTATAATTATTCATAGTACACGCGACCCGTCAAAAATGACGCCTAAATATTCAGATAGATATGGACACACACACACAACCCGCTCTCTTTTTATCCGAGGGACGGTGAAAGTTGAGCGTGACCGGAAATATATATATATATATATATATATATATATATATATATATATATATATATATATATACTTATTTATATAGCTAAAAACTTGCTCTTTATTATACAGGGGCGATTATCATTATTATTATTATTAGTAGTAGTAGTAGTAGTAGTAGTAGTAGTAGTAGTAGTAGTAGTAGTAGTAGTAGTAGTAGTAGTAGTAGTATATTTATTTTTATTATTATTATTATTATTATTTGTATTATTATTATTATTATTATTATTATTATTATTATTATTATTATTATTACTGTTACGATTATTAATATTATTATCATTATTATTACTATTATTATTATCAATATTATTATTATCATTATTATAATATAGCCAGTCCTGTCTTTAATACAACCTTATCAACAGCAAGTGAATACCAACATTAAAACGATTGCTACTGCTAATATTATATGAAGTTCATGAAGGCGCCTTGCTTAAATCGCAAAGGATCAAATTCCACGGAGGGACAAAGGGCGTGGCTGTAGGCGGATCCTCAGTCATCCTCAGGGTCTCCGAATATTCGAAGGAACCTTAAGGGGAAGATCATCACTTATGATAGCGTCTTTTTACTATCTTCTTATTATGTAAATTAATATGATGGCTAAAATATCTTGGTATAAAGGAAAATTATGTATATGTATATATATATATATATATATATATATATATATATATATATATATAGAGAGAGAGAGAGAGAGAGAGAGAGAGAGAGAGAGTCGTATATAAACATATAGTACACACACACACACACACATATATATATATATATATATATGTATGTATATATATATATACACACACATACATATATACATGTATACAGAAACGCACACACACATATGAGTGTATGCGTTCAAGTATGTGAGTATGTGTTTCTCTCAAGTATTATTGCTCAAAGAATGCGCGCCATTCAGTCACCTCATTAGGATTGAATAACTGCTATTATTCTTCTAATTATTTACCAACCTGTCAAAAGAGTATATTACCTTTTAGATATAATCATCTATTCTCTTCGCTTCTTATCATCACATGTCAGTTTAACTTCCCATTCGTCGGAATCTCCTTCTCAGGTAAAACAGAAAAAAAAAAACTTTTTTTTTCTCGTTACACAGAATCATCTTCTCTTCCTGTTTTTCTTCTCTTTCTTCTGTTTCAACTCGGCTTACACCTGCTTAGCTTCTCACTACGAAAATACTCTCTTTTTCTTCTCATGCTTCTGATAGAGTTTCGGTTGGCGGGTTATTTCGTGTGATCGTAAAACACATACATAAATCCTTCTTTTTCTTAGTGGCTTCTCGTGAAGGGTTTTACACTAATTGTTGTTCACTTTATTTCTTTCATATCAAGAGCATTGTTAGCTTCTTCCGAAATTATATATGTAGTATATATTACCACCGTTTTAACGCAGACAGACACATACACAAATATTCATATTTATATATATATATATATATATATATATATACGTATATATATATATATATATATATATATATATATATATATATATATATATATATATACATATATATATAAACAGCGACGCAATAACAAGCAATAAAAAATAGGTATTTGTTTATCTTATTATAAAAAAGTAAAGATGATCAAAATGTTATTTGAGAGAGAGAGAGAGAGAGAGAGAGAGAGAGAGAGAGAGAGAGAGAGAGAGAGAGAGAGAGAGAGACTCATTGAAGGAGGGGCAGAATCCCACCTTCATGTCTTATCCTTTCTATCAAGGTAAACAACATTCCAATATTTCTGGAATAGCTGACATGACAGACACATCGGGTCTAAGAAC
>NC_090735.1:128248439-128253439 GCF_036898095.1 Palaemon carinicauda | reverse complement strand
GGGTGGGAATATAAATGTTATATCTAAATTGGAATAAATGGAAGTGTGTACTTTCAGAATATACGATATCCATATGTGTATTATACATGGCAAAGTATATGCTAAATAATGAAAATAAAAATATGAATGTACCTTTTCATAGTGGAAAAAGAAAAAAGAGAAAATACTAAAATAGTAATGGATAAATACCAAAAATGCACCTTTTTTTAAGTGAAAAAAGGAAATAAAGAAAAATCTAACAAAGTAATGGATAATTATACATGGCAAAGCATATGCTACATGGTGAAAATACAATTATAAATGTACCTTTTCAAAACGGAAAAAAGGAAAAAGAAAAATGCTAGAATAGTAATGGATAAATACCAAAAATGCACCTTTTTTGAAGTGAAAATAAGGAGAAAAAAAAAAGAAAATTCTAAAATATTAATGGACGATTGCTAAAATCAGCAACTACACACGATAAAAATAAAATGAAAAATTTACTGAAAGACACCCTCAGAGTTCTAATTCCTCCCTGGACTGTTGCCCTCGCCTGATTCGAAATGGAAAACCACTTGCATAATGAGCATAAAAGACGAAAGTTTCAAACAACCTACCCACCGCAATATTCGCGGCACGAAACAATTAGAAAGGCGCAATTAGCAAGTCCAGAAACAATTAGAAAGACGCAATTAGCAAGTCCAGAAACAATTAGAAAGGCGCAATTAGCAAGTCCAGAAACAATTAGAAAGACGCAATTAGCAAGTCCAGAAACAATTAGAAAGGCGCAATTAGCAAGTCCAGAAACAATTAGAAAGACGCAATTAGCAAGTCCAGAAACAATTAGAAAGACGCAATTAGCAAGTCCAGAAACAATTAGAAAGGCGCAATTAGCAAGTCCAGAAACAATTAGAAAGGCGCAATTAGCAAGTCCAGAAACAATTAGAAAGACGCAATTAGCAAGTCCAGAAACAATTAGAAAGGCGCAATTAGCAAGTCCAGAAACAATTAGAAAGGCGCAATTAGCAAGTCCAGAAACAATTAGAAAGACGCAATTAGCAAGTCCAGAAACAATTAGAAAGGCGCAATTAGCAGCGAAACAATTAGAAAGGCGCAATAAGCAGCGAAACAATTAGAAAGGCGCAATTAGCAGCGAAACAATTAGAAAGGCGCAACTAGCAGCGAAACAATTAGAAAGGCGCAATTAGCAGCGAAACAATTAGAAAGGCGCAACTAGCAGCGAAACAATTAGAAAGGCGCAATTAGCAGCGAAACAATTAGAAAGGCGCAATTAGCAGCGAAACAATTAGAAAGGCGCAACTAGCAGCGAAACAATTAGAAAGGCGCAACTAGCAGCGAAACAATTAGAAAGGCGCAATTAGCAGCGAAACAATTAGAAAGGCGCAACTAGCAGCGAAACAATTAGAAAGGCGCAATTAGCAGCGAAACAATTAGAAAGGCGCAATTAGCAAGTCCAGAAACAATTAGAAAGGCGCAATTAGCAAGTCCAGAAACAATTAGAAAGGCGCAATTAGCAAGTCCAGAAACAATTAGAAAGGCGCAATTAGCAAGTCCAGAAACAATTAGAAAGGCGCAATTAGCAAGTCCAGAAACAATTAGAAAGGCGCAATTAGCAAGTCCAGAAAAATAAAATGCCGGGAAAATATGTTCGTTCCGGAACACCAGACCCACGGTAAACCTCAGACACAAACACACACACACACACTGGCACTTCATTAGTAAGTGGCACATGAGGTCTCTCGTTACTAAGTGCCAAATCGGAATCTCGATTCGAAATCCTATTTGCAACTTCGTTAGCAGAACTTGGCATCCTGGTTGATTAGGATAAAGAAATGACAAGATTACGCTAAGTATGCCGTGTGGTCATTGCGTGTGCCAATTCCCAATGTTTGTAAATAGAATGAGAAGAATGACACCATATGCCGTGTGGTCATTGCGTGTGCCAATTCCCAATGTTTGTAAATAGAATGAGAAGAATGACACCATATGCCGTGTGGTCATTGCGTGTGCCAATTCCCAATGTTTGTAAATAGAATGAGAAGAATGACACCATATGCCGTGTGGTCATTGCGTGTGCCAATTCCCAATGTTTGTAAATAGAATGAGAAGAATGACACCATATGCCGAGTGGTCAGTCCATGTGCCAATTCCCAATGTTTGTAAATAGAATGAGAAGAATGACACCATATGCCGTGTGGTCATTGCGTGTGCCAATTCCCAATGTTTGTAAATAGAATGAGAAGAATGACACCATATGCCGTGTGGTCATTGCGTGTGCCAATTCCCAATGTTTGTAAATAGAATGAGAAGAATGACACCATATGCCGTGTGGTCATTGCGTGTGCCAATTCCCAATGTTTGTAAATAGAATGAGAAGAATGACACCATATGCCGAGTGGTCAGTCCGTGTGCCAATTCCCAATGTTTGTAAATAGAATGAGAAGAATGACACCATATGCCGAGTGGTCAGTCCGTGTGCCAATTCCCAATGTTTGTAAATAGAATGAGAAGAATGACACCATATGCCGTGTGGTCATTGCGTGTGCCAATTCCCAATGTTTGTAAATAGAATGAGAAGAATGACACCATATGCCGTGTGGTCATTGCGTGTGCCAATTCCCAATGTTTGTAAATAGAATGAGAAGAATGACACCATATGCCGAGTGGTCAGTCCATGTGCCAATTCCCAATGTTTGTAAATAGAATGAGAAGAATGACACCATATGCCGTGTGGTCATTGCGTGTGCCAATTCCCAATGTTTGTAAATAGAATGAGAAGAATGACACCATATGCCGTGTGGTCATTGCGTGTGCCAATTCCCAATGTTTGTAAATAGAATGAGAAGAATGACACCATATGCCGAGTGGTCATTGCGTGTGCCAATTCCCAATGTTTGTAAATAGAATGAGAAGAATGACACCATATGCCGTGTGGTCATTGCGTGTGCCAATTCCCAATGTTTGTAAATAGAATGAGAAGAATGACACCATATGCCGAGTGGTCAGTCCATGTGCCAATTCCCAATGTTTGTAAATAGAATGAGAAGAATGACACCATATGCCGTGTGGTCATTGCGTGTGCCAATTCCCAATGTTTGTAAATAGAATGAGAAGAATGACACCATATGCCGTGTGGTCATTGCGTGTGCCAATTCCCAATGTTTGTAAATAGAATGAGAAGAATGACACCATATGCCGAGTGGTCAGTCCGTGTGCCAATTCCCAATGTTTGTAAATAGAATGAGAAGAATGACACCATATGCCGTGTGGTCAGTCCGTGTGCCAATTTCCAATGGTTGTAAATAGAATGAGAAGAATGACACCATATGCCGTGTGGTCATTGCGTGTGCCAATTCCCAATGTTTGTAAATAGAATGAGAAGAATGACACCATATGCCGTGTGGTCAGTCCGTGTGCCAATTCCCAATGTTTGTAAATAGAATGAGAAGAATGACACCATATGCCGAGTGGTCAGTCCGTGTGCCAATTCCCAATGTTTGTAAATAGAATGAGAAGAATGACACC
Organism: Palaemon carinicauda; assembly: GCF_036898095.1. Lineage (NCBI taxonomy): Eukaryota > Metazoa > Arthropoda > Malacostraca > Decapoda > Palaemonidae > Palaemon > Palaemon carinicauda. Next base: position 128,249,914 of record NC_090735.1, on the reverse strand, counting down.
ATATGCCGTGTGGTCATTGCGTGTGCCAATTCCCAATGTTTGTAAATAGAATGAGAAGAATGACACCATATGCCGTGTGGTCATTGCGTGTGCCAATTCCCAATGTTTGTAAATAGAATGAGAAGAATGACACCATATGCCGTGTGGTCATTGCGTGTGCCAATTCCCAATGTTTGTAAATAGAATGAGAAGAATGACACCATATGCCGAGTGGTCAGTCCATGTGCCAATTCCCAATGTTTGTAAATAGAATGAGAAGAATGACACCATATGCCGTGTGGTCATTGCGTGTGCCAATTCCCAATGTTTGTAAATAGAATGAGAAGAATGACACCATATGCCGTGTGGTCATTGCGTGTGCCAATTCCCAATGTTTGTAAATAGAATGAGAAGAATGACACCATATGCCGTGTGGTCATTGCGTGTGCCAATTCCCAATGTTTGTAAATAGAATGAGAAGAATGACACCATATGCCGAGTGGTCAGTCCGTGTGCCAATTCCCAATGTTTGTAAATAGAATGAGAAGAATGACACCATATGCCGTGTGGTCATTGCGTGTGCCAATTCCCAATGTTTGTAAATAGAATGAGAAGAATGACACCATATGCCGAGTGGTCAGTCCATGTGCCAATTCCCAATGTTTGTAAATAGAATGAGAAGAATGACACCATATGCCGTGTGGTCATTGCGTGTGCCAATTCCCAATGTTTGTAAATAGAATGAGAAGAATGACACCATATGCCGAGTGGTCAGTCCGTGTGCCAATTCCCAATGTTTGTAAATAGAATGAGAAGAATGACACCATATGCCGTGTGGTCAGTCCGTGTGCCAATTCCCAATGTTTGTAAATAGAATGAGAAGAATGACACCATATGCCGTGTGGTCAGTCCGTGTGCCAATTTCCAATGGTTGTAAATAGAATGAGAAGAATGACACCATATGCCGTGTGGTCATTGCGTGTGCCAATTCCCAATGTTTGTAAATAGAATGAGAAGAATGACACCATATGCCGTGTGGTCAGTCCGTGTGCCAATTCCCAATGTTTGTAAATAGAATGAGAAGAATGACACCATATGCCGTGTGGTCAGTCCGTGTGCCAATTCCCAATGTTTGTAAATAGAATGAGAAGAATGACACCATATGCCGTGTGGTCATTGCGTGTGCCAATTCCCAATGTTTGTAAATAGAATGAGAAGAATGACACCATATGCCGTGTGGTCAGTCCGTGTGCCAATTTCCAATGGTTGTAAATAGAATGAGAAGAATGACACCATATGCCGTGTGGTCATTGCGTGTGCCAATTCCCAATGTTTGTAAATAGAATGAGAAGAATGACACCATATGCCGTGTGGTCAGTCCGTGTGCCAATTCCCAATGTTTGTAAATAGAATGAGAAGAATGACACCATATGCCGAGTGGTCAGTCCGTGTGCCAATTCCCAATGGTTGTAAATAGAATGAGAAGAATGACACCA
>NC_090735.1:128235939-128240939 GCF_036898095.1 Palaemon carinicauda | reverse complement strand
CAAACCTGTATTCGGAATTCTGAGAGAATATTTTGAAGCGTTGAATATATCAGCATATCCAACGAACGAGACAAATAACCCGAGGCAATTCACACAGGATGGTTTTAAATCCTAATATGCTGTCTGCATCTCGTTTCCATATTCCCAAAACAGGATTTTCCTTTAAGACAGAATAGAGAGAGAGAGAGAGAGAGAGAGAGAGAGAGAGAGAGAGAGAGAGAGAGAATAATAAACTCAATCTAGATAAAGATAAATGTAAATAGTACCAATAAAAATAGCAATAATAAATTAAGAATCTTAAAATGATCGCGAAATTCCTCGGAAAATGTAAATTTTGATAAAGTCTGCGGAGATTAACCGCCGAGCTTCAAGAGACGAGGCAAACACGAAGGGAAATTACACAATAAGAATTAAACGTTACAAAAAAAAAAGGAAAAAGAAAAAGTGCATCTTTAGAACAGAACAAGACACCACATAATTACACTAATGAAATCAAGAGTGAAAAATAAAAAAGAAGGAAAAGAACAAATGGAGACATCAGTGGAAAAAAAGAGCACAAGGCGGAAAAAGGACTGGCAAGGGAGAAACTCAATTACGTTGTGGTTGGCAGTTGGACACAAGGAGGGACATCATCGGAATATATCGTCGCTTGTGACGAAAGAGAGAGAGAGAAAGAGAGAGAGAGAGAGAGAGAGAGAGAGAGAGAGGAGAGAGAGAGAGAGAGAGAGAGAGAGAGAGACTCTTGGATGTTTACTAGTACGAAATGCAAATTTGTTTAAGAATTGGTATTTTACGTTAAAATATTTGCAGGCACGTGTGAATCACGTATACTTTAAATGATTAGATACGCTTACTTTTGTTTTTGAGAAAAAGAGCATATGCGCGCGCGCACACACACACACACATGTATATATATATATATATATATATATATATATATATATATATATATATATATATATATATATATATATATATATATATATACACACACACACATATATATATATATATATATATATATATATATATATATATATATATACACATACATACATACATATATACTATATATATGTGTGAATGTATGTGCGTGTACATCATACATAAGAGCTTAAAACACAATCGACCAACCAAATAAAAACCTTTGTCACGAAAAAGCACCATTCATAATGTCACCGAGTCAGTTACACCGCTCACAGCGCTTTGCAAATCCCTTGTAACTCGAGACTTTTAGAAATTCCAAACTGTCTCACATAAAATGGAAAACGCAAAGGCGAGGGTTTAATCATGCAGCCATCCGTAGCAAAAGTCTATGCTGAAATGAGGGTTACGCGAATTACGCATTTAATAAAAAATGGAAATTGCTTGAGCTGACGCATATTGTGATTAACATGTTCAGCTCTTGGTTTTTTTTTTTTCTTTCTTTTTTTTTTTTTTTTTTTTTTTTTTTTTTTGAAAAAGCCGGTTTATATTTCGTTTTACTAGGATTATGTGATTTAATATCAGTAATAAAAAGAAATGCTAATAATAGTCAAAATATCAATATCATTTTTATCCTCAAAAGTATTATTATTATCAATAAAGCAAACATCAACATCAGCCACAACAGAACACACAATGAAACACCATCATCATCATCATCCTCATCATTATCATCATGTAATTTTCATCGCCAGCTATGTCATCAACAACATCATCAAAGACAATAACAAAAATAAAAATAATTATATGCCACTCTTCTGCTGACGCAGTCTCTCTCTCTCTCTCTCTCTCTCTCTCTCTCTCTCTCTCTCTCTCTCTCTCTCTCTCTCTCTCTCTCAAACACAAAGGAGCTGATAAAAATTCCGAGAAAAATGATTCCGAAATATTTGAGAAATTTTAATCGATGACTTTGAGATGAAGTTACCCCATTCAAAAGACCCAAGAAATAAAAAAAAAATAATAAACTGTGAAACGAGGCTTCTGATATCTTTCAGAGGATGGGAGTTTATTTATCACATTTTATGGCATGAAGAATTCAAAGCTGTTAATAGGGTTTTTAAGGTTTTAAAGGTCGCTCATGAATTGCAGAGGGAAGTGGCATTGACAATGCCCTAGCGGAACAATACCCTAAGGACTGACTGGCATCCTTAAGTTTATTTTATCTTTTTTATTTTTATCTGTTTTCAGAGCTTAGGAGATTACTATAATAACGAAATGTATCAAAATGAACTGCTGTGCCAAGTAAGTGTGTGGTGTTAAATATGTTGAATTCTGGCCTTGACCATAAAAGCCATAAAGTTGCGGTGTCTGAACCTGTAACTCTGGATTCTCACAACTTAGGAGATTACTATAACAACAAAATGTATGAAAATGAACTCTTATGCCAAGTGAGTGAGTGGTGTTAAATATGTTGAATTCTGGCCTTGACCATAAAAGCCAAAAAATGTTGCGGTGTCTGAACCTGAGTTACATAACCATGGATTCCAGTTTTAAGATGATTACGTAATAACGCCTTATGTACAGGATAAAGGTAGTAGGCTGGCCAGGGCATCAGCCACCCGTTGAGATACTAACGCTAGTGTGTTAGTGGGTCCTTTGACTGGCCAGACACTACCACATTGGATACATCTCTCTGGTTCCGGCCCATTTTTACTTTGCCTACACATCACCAAATGGTTTGGCCTACTCTTTCCACATTCTCCTCTGTCCTCATACACCTGACAACACTGATATTACCAAACAGTTCTTCGCTCAAAGGGTTAATTACTGCGCTGTAATTGATCAGTGGTTACTTTCCTCTTGGTAGAGGAGACTCTTTAGCTATGGTAAGCAGCTCTTCTGGGAGAAGGACACTCCAAAGTCACACAGTTGTTCTCTAATCTTGGGTAGTGACATAGCCTCCGTACCATGGTCTTCCACTGTTTTGGGTTAGAGTCCTCTTACTTGAGGGTATACTCTGGCACAATATTTCATCTCATTTCTGTTCCTCTCGTTATAGAGAGAGAGAGAGAGAGAGAGAGAGAGAGAGAGAGAGAGAGAGAGAGAGAGAGAGAGAGAGAGAGAGAGAGAGAGTGTGTGTGTCAAATATCTTCACTTTTTTATTTTCTCTTTTATTCGTCTAATCCTCATAGGCTCATTTATCTCACTCAATGTGTAATCTTTCTTTATTTCCTTCAAATTTCTTAATAATAAAACTAAAGTCAAAACTTTCATGTTTCCCAAAATAAAAAAGCTACACTTTCTTATACAATTCCATTACTGATCCTAGTCTATAACTAATTCTCTCTATTAAGAAAGCACAAAAATTGTGAAATCAACAGAGAAATAACTCTAGAAATAACGAAAAACATATAATAAATAGATTTAAAATCCTAAATCATATATGTATCGGAGATATAGACTCTAAGAAACTACACTTTCTTACACAATTCCATTACTGAACCTAGTCTATAACTAATTCTGTCTATTAAGAAAGCACAAAAATTATGAAATCAACAGAGAAATAACTCTAGAAATAACGAAAAACATATAATAAATAGATTTAAGATCTCAAATCATATCTGTATCGAAGATATAAACTACACTTTCTTACACAATTCCATTACTGAACCTAGTCTATAACTAATTCTGTCTATTAAGAAAGCACAAAAATTATGAAATCAACAGAGAAATAACTCTAGAAATAACGAAAAACATATAATAAATAGATTTAAAATCCTAAATCATATATGTATCGGAGATATAGACTCTATGAAACTACACTTTCTTATACAATTCCATTACTGAACCTAGTTGATAACTAATTCTCTCTATTAAGAAAGCACAAAACTTATGAAATCAATAGATATATAACTCTAGAAATAAGGAAAAACATATAATATATAGATTTAAGATCTCAAATCATATCTGTATCGGAGATACAGACTCTAAGAAATTACACTTTCTTATACAATTCCATTACTGAACCCAGTCTATAACTAATTCTGTCTATTAAGAAAGAAAAATTATGAAATCAATAGAGAAATAACTCTAGAAATAACGAAAAACATATAATAAATAGATTTAAGATCTCAAATCATATCTGTATCGGCTATATAGACTCTAAGAAACTACAATTTCTTATACAATTCCATTACTGAACCTAGTCTATAACTAATTCTGTCTATTAAGAAATCACAAAAATTATGAAATCAACAGAGAAATAACTCTAGAAATAACGAAAAACATATAATAAATAGATTGAAGATCTCAAATCATATCTGTATCGGAGATACAGACTCTAAGAAACTACACTTTCTTATACAATTCCATTACTGAACCTAGTCTATAACTAATTCTGTCAGTTAGGAAAGCATAAAAATTATGAAATCAACAGAGAAATAACTCTAGAAATAACGAAAAACATATAATAAATAGATTTAAGATCTCAAATCATATCTGTATCGAAGATATACTCTAAGAAATTACACTTTCTTACACAATTCCATTACTGAACCTAGTTTATAACTAATTCTGTCAATTAAGAAAGCACAAAACTTATGAAATCAATAGATATATAACTCTAAAAATAACGAAAAACATATAATAAATAGATTTAAGATCTCAAATCATATCTGTATCGGAGATACAGACTCGAGACAGGAATCCGTAAACTCTTGCTTAGTGTGATTTCCCATCGCAAACTTTTTCCATCGTTGAAGTTAACAGCAGAATCGAACCGACTGAGCCGTTTCCTTTCGCTTCTACGATGGAAGACTCCAAATGGCGTGTAAGGAAATTTTGAGAGCTTATGTCATCTGAAGGTTTTGTAGAGGAATACGAGAATCATTACTTGATGCGAATCGAATTTTACTGACAGTGATAGGTGGAGGAGTGATATAAGTTGGTAGTCATATGTGTGTGTGTATATATATATGTATATATATATATATATATACATATATATATATATATATATATATGTATGTATATATATATATACATACATATATATATATATATATATATATATATTA
>NC_090735.1:128228439-128230939 GCF_036898095.1 Palaemon carinicauda | reverse complement strand
CTTTTTTAATATGCAGGCCAAGTCCGGATATCGTCCAAGAGTAAGTATCATTCATAACACACACATTCTTATTGGACAAACAGAAATACAATTATACTGTTAAGGGAACTTTCGCATAATCATCATCATCATCATCATCATTTCCTACTATACCTATTGACGCAAAGGGCCTCAGACTAAATTTTTTCTTTTGAATAGGCAGGCCCAGTCCGAATATATCATACCAGAGTAATTATCATTCATAACACACACACATTCTTATTGGACAAACAGAAATACCATTAAATTATTAAGGGAACTCGCATAATCATCATCATCATCATCTCCTACGCCTATTGACCCAAAGGGCCTCAGTTAGATTTCGCCAGTCGTCACTAACTAGAGCTTTTAATTCAATACCTATCCCATTCATCATTTCTTCGCATAGTAGAAGACCAAAACTTCAGAGGAATCGCTAATTTAGGCATAATAATACTAAAAAAATTAATTTCTTTGTGAATGCCTAAATTCCGAGGAGGAGAAGGATATGATATTTATATATATGTATGTATATATATATATATATATATATATATATATATATATATATATATATATATATATATATATATCTCCTACGCCTATTGACGCAAGGGATCAATAAGGGTCTTTGTGCTAATATAGGTTTATAATGACAATAGTAGTCATTTTCCACAGAAGCTTCATTTATTTCAAATAAATTTTGATCATCTTTTGACTGAAAATGAACGAAAAATGCAACATTGAGCTAAAAAACTCTTGATTAGGGTGATCTGATTATTGTACTTAATTAGAATACTGGAATACTGGAACATCCTTCAGGAAAACTGATTGTACTTGAAATAGATCAAAGAAGAGCTTGGAAGTCATGCCTGCTAAAAGCACACCTCGGCATAAACCGAACACAGAATATTATAGAAATAGAAAATTTAAGATTAAAATCGGAGTGGCACTTGGAAATTCTCATCCCCCTTTGAACAGATCAGAGCAACACTCGGAATTCTGAGTGGCACTTGAAAAGGGAGGCGAGTGGCACTCGAAATGAAGATCACAGTGACCCTTGATTAAAAGTATAGAACACCTCTAAAGAGATTTGGGCAGAACTCGGAAATATTAAAATGGCACTCAAATACAACATGAAAGCTGCAATCAACAAACGACAGAAATTATACAATGTAAATTCGGACGAGCAAGCTTTTCCAATGTCTCCTGGATGTGACATTTCACGGTCTTTGAACAGTTAGAAATGCAAGGGCTGCCGCAAGTAAGAAATATTTTTAATTTGAATGATTTGGGTTCATGAGTTTGGGCCATACATCTCAACGTTGGGACCCGGGAAGACCAAACGACGTCGTTAAAACTAGGGAAAAAACGGCGAAGTTGTAATGTGAAGTAGATTTAAGAGGTAATTTTGTAATTATTGTAATTATGAATTTGGGTGAGTTCTGAGAGCACATTAACTTTTTAAGGTTTTACAGTTTATATATGAAAGATTTATTTTTATGCTGTTACTGTTCATAAGATATTTTATTTTAATTGTTCATTACTTCTCTTGTAGTTTATTTCCTTATTTCCTTTCCTCAGAGATATTTTTCCCTGTTGGAACCCATGGGCTAATAGCATCCTGCTTTACCAACTAGTGTTGTAACTTAGCTAGTAGATGTAATAATAATAATAATAATAATAATAATAATAATAACAATAATAATAATATTGAGCAAGGCCAAGGTTAAAGGCTGCACAGTAAGTTGGAAGAAAGAGGAAACACGACAAGAATTATAGTAGGAGGATAAAAGCTAAACACAAGAGCCCGAAAGGACGCTGCAAGGACCTTCAAATATTGCCTATAATCCACGACTTGGGGCTCAATGAAGGCACTAGCTCCCTTCGGGATAACGGAAGTAAGGGTAGAAGGATAAAATATATATCTTCTAAGGCTCTTCATTCACACATAGTGTTTATTTCATTGTTTGTTCGTGAACATATCAGTCAGCAGTTCCTGAAACATCTTCATTCATCCACGTACCGAAAAGCCAATTCTAATATGAATTTCCAAAGGAAACGTTTCCTTAATTTACGACGAGACCGAGGCCTTCGACGAGACCGAGGCCTTGGGACGAGGCCGAGGGCTTTGATTGACGAGACCGAGGCCTTTGATTGACGAGACTGAACCCTTGGACGAGACCGAGGCCTTTGACGAGACTGGGGCCTTGGCCGAGACCGAGGGCTTGGACGAGACTGAGGCCTTGGACGAGACTGAGGCCTTGGACGAGACCGAGGTCTTGGAGGAGACCGAGGGCTTGGACGAGACTGAGGCCTTGGACGAGACCGAGGTCTTGGAGGAGACCGAGGCCTTGCCCGAGACAGAGCCCTTGGACGAGACCGAGGCCTTGCCCGAGACAGAGCCCTTGGGACGAGACCGAGGCCTTGCCCGAGACAGAGCCCTTGGACGAGACCGAGGCCTTGCCCGAGACAGAGCCCT
>NC_090735.1:128219706-128227939 GCF_036898095.1 Palaemon carinicauda | reverse complement strand
CCTCTACTCTTTCAGCCTGGAAATAAATTCCAAGTTATCTCGAGCACAGACATTCCACATAACCCATGCATTTAGACACGATAAACGTATCATGTCGCTCCGATATAGAAGCGAAAAAAGGGTCAAAGGGCTCGTCGAGAAACACCAGCAATGCAGGAAAGAAGAAAGATTAAGTAAATATGAAACCTAATCTCTCAACTCTTGTTGGGTGTCGCCACTGGTTTAACCGCAATCTCACACCGCTACCGTCACTGACGACATACGGGGAGATAGAGAGAGAGAGAGAGAGAGAGAGAGAGAGAGAGAGAGAGAGACTGAAGTCAGGGTGAGTTATTACCTAAGAGTGGGGGGCTTGCTAGGAAGAGTTTGTTTGTAGATGTGGAATGAATCCGATGACATTGAAAGTCAAAACTGTCGGCTAACCAGGAAATTAAATTAATAATTTTGCGTCACAATTTTCTCAAATCAATAAGTTAATTACTTTAAAAATATAGATTCAATGTTTATTGCTCTTAGACATTTTTAGATTTAATTTTTCTTTTATCTAAACATACCTCAGTATGATTGGTTACAAGAAGAGGAAAAAAGTAAATTCTTGCTTTTTTGAGGGAACACTCGGGCACACTATTTTAAGCTTTAAAGGTCGCACATGAATGACAGAGGTATGTTTAGATAAAAGAAAAATTAAATCTAAAAATGTCTAAGAGCAATAAACATTAAATAAATATATATATATACCAAGCCCGCTCTCCACCCAAGATAGGACCAAGGGTTAAATGTCAATCATGAATGGCAGAGGCAAGGGACAGTGACACTGCCCTATCAAGCAGGACAATGCCCTAGAGACTGACCATAAATACATATGATCAGCGACCAAGCCACCTCTCCACCCAAGCTAGGACCAAGGAGGACCAGGCAATGGCTGCTGATGACTCAGCAGGTAGACCTATAGGCTCCCCAAACGCCCCATCCTTAGCCCACGAGGATGGTGAGGTTGCAGCGACCAAAGGAACTAACGAGTTTGAGCGGGACTCGAAGCTCGGTCTGGCAAGAACGCTACTGCCGGACCACCACAACCTTATTGTATCTAATTTTCTTCCTCTTATTTTGTTAAAGTTTTTTTTATAGTTTATATAGGAGATATTTGTTTTAGGTGTTGTTGTTGTTCTTGAAATATTTTATTTTTTCTTGTTTCCTTTCCTCACAGGGGTATTTTCCCTGTTGGGGCCCCCGGCCTTATAGCATCCTGCTTTTCCAACTAGGGTTGTAGCTTAGCAAGTAATAATAATAATAATAATAATAATAATAATAATAATAATAATAATACATTGACATTTGATGTCATGACTCCAAATAAACTTGGTTGAAATAGGAAATTCCTTTCAAAAGATTTTTAAGTTAAAACTCAAAATTAATCAGGTTGAAATACGTTCGATTCATCACAATGATTTGATGTACTTCTGAAATGATGTTAAAATGTGAATCTAATTCCATATCCAATAGAAACTTGCTTTCGATCATTCCCAATCATAAACAAATCATGTCTATTTTCTATAAAAAAAGGTTCATTACAAGAGGAATGTGTAAAGTATATTATGACTCTCAAGCCTCAGTGATGAAACAAATACCGGTCTCTTCTAAAATCCGAAACCTTGAAGTGTCAGGCTGAAGAGATACTGATAACCTTTATCTGAAACTATCAACCGTCCTGTGAATTAACATAAAGTCTAATGTGAAGCTAAATCAATATCACTAAAACACAATTAATTAAAGGAAAAAAAAGGTTACTTGATACGTTTTGCCTAGAATCTGTATTCGGTCAAGATGGTTACGCTTATTATCCAGTAAAATCTAAAATATAACACGAAAAAGACTACTCGTGAACTTGAACTTAACTAAAAAGTTCAAGAGATATATGCTAACCTAAATTACCCTATTCTACGTAATTGAGATGTACCTGTATGTATGACCTCTCTGATCCCCTTATCAATCTATGCATATATGCATATTAGTATTGGTAGCTAAGGTTCTCACTTAACCAGTTTGATTGGACTCTACTAAGGAACCAGTTTAATTGGATAACCATGCTTAATAGTAAAATTATTCATGTCTGTGTAATTTCAGCAAAAATATATATTCTATAAACATTAGATTAATTGTTAGGACGTAAGAAAAAATAAACAATGACATGTTCATTTCTCTTGTCTTCCCAAATATCATACAAAATTTATATAGGCCTACGCTTACTTTTGTATAAAATCATATATATATAGAGCTTTGATTTTCCACAGTAATATATATATATATATATATATATATATATATATATATATATATATATATATATATATATGATTCACTTCCCCTCTAGTCAGAATACCATGTCTCTTAATTTGGCACCATCCCATTTGGAATATTATCTGACATTTTGTATATAGTTAGATAATCAAGATGGAGATGGATGGGACATATTATAAGGGAAGATGAGTTAGATGTGCCTGAATGGAAGCCGCAGGGCAGGAGAGGGTGTTGTAGACCAAGAGAAACGTGGCTGATGACAATGCGAAAGGAGGTTGGACCTAAGAATTGGGTTGAGCTCAGGGGGATGGCACAGGAAAGAAACATATGGAGTGAATTCATTGAGGCCCTATGCATCCAGTGGGTAACAGAGTATTAAGTATTAAATAAGATCGATGAAAGCAATTGTAAATTTATAATATATCATCAAGAGAGATTAATTCACCAAACGTTCAGCAGGGCTCCACAAGGCACAAGAAGAGTTGGAAGACCCAGGCCTACATGGCTGAGGACTATGAAGCGCGAAGTAGGAGATGGTGAATGGAGAAGTATTGAATGGAAAGCTCAAGATAGACACGACAGGCGAAATCTAACCGAGGCCCTTTGCGTCAATAGGCTTTGGAGATGATTATGGTAATGATTACATCATCATCATCTCCTCCTACGGCTGTTGAGGCAAATAGCATCGGTTAGCTTTCGCCTGTCATCTTCATCTTGAGCTTCCAATTCAACACCCCTCCATTAATCATCCTCCACTTTACGCTTCATAGTCCTTAGCCATGTAGGCCTGGGTCCACCAACTCTTCCAGCGCCCCGTGAATCCCAGTAAACGTTTGGCGAACCAATAGTTCATGGAGAAAGCGGATAGCACGCCCAAACTACATTAATACAGCGAAAAATATGGATATGATGATCAGAAAATTGGTAAAAAAAAAAAAAAAAAAAAAAAAAAAAAAAAAAAAAAAAAGAGAGAGAGAGAGAACAAGTTTGTTGATAGTATCATTACAAATGTAAATTTCACACAGCTTTTTTCATGCTGAGCATACTGTTCATAAAAAGAAACAAATCTTGTATCTGCAAAACAGCTATGTCAACCGAGAAAAGTCTAAAAAGACATGTCTCCAAGAATAACATAAAATCATTTAATCGAGACAAATTTATGTTTTAAAAATTGAAACTTACTTTGAGTACTTATAAATGAAGAGCTAAAAGCATTTACAGTAATTGCAATGAAACGGTTCAATTTATCAAAAGGAAAAAAAGAGAAAAAAAAAAACAGTTCATTAATTAGCCACCAACACGCTTCCTACAAAGGCAGCTTACAGAAGAAAAAAAATCACTTTTTCTCTTTCTGGAACTGAATGTTCGATTCACCTTTGACATTTGTATGACTTGCGTCAGTACACATAGCAAGTAAGGCCTAACATCCATTAGCATAATAATAACGTGATTTTCCGTGAAATTGGATCCTGACATTTTAAAAACTTGATAGAATTAACTATGAAATACTATTTACGTAAAGTGAAGACCACAAATGCACATACAATCAAACGATGCATTATATGTTATAAATGTCACCTATGACGTCAAACGGTGCAAGCTAATTCCGTGACGTCATAAGAAGTACATGATGTCAGTAGCTACCTGCGTTCGATTTTAATTGAAATGGAGGACCACTCGAACATAAGCTTTCTATAAGTCTTGAACTGAAATCAATAGGTATTTTTGAGTCAAGGGGAAGACCTTGACCTCATTCTGTGACCCATGTCCATTGCATCACATGTTTACAGTTGGGATTAAGTAGTCCTTTTCCTACATAAGGAGTATCTACCCCAACCAAAGACCACTAGGAATAAATATCAACACTAAAGAGAAGAGGATCGGAAGACTGTCCACTGACTGGTTACTGGACCAAAATTATTCATTGATTAATAGATTTACTAGATTCCAAGATTCCTTTTCTTTTTTAGTAAGGAGCTGTTAAATCAATTTTATGGGAAACATCAAGGTCCCTGCAGATCTAATCAAGATGTTAAATAAAATATATCAATAGATGATACAGTTTTATGCTCAGGAATAGCGTAGTTTTCCAAAACACTGTATGTATTAATTAATATATTTTCCAGACTCAAAGATATTTTTTTTTTTTTTTTTTGTAAAGGGCAGTTAAAACAATTTTGTGGGAAACATCAAGGTTCCTGCAGTTGTAATCGAGATGTTAAATAAAACATATCAATAAACGAGACAGTTTCAGGAATAGCAATGCTAGAGATAGTTTTCCAAAACACTGCCATAAACAAAATATAAAACCCAAAGCAACACTACACTCCCTCCTAAAAACAAATAAAGATAATGATAAAATTAGATATTAATTAAGCAAAAATCAATAAATAAACTGATCTCTACGTCTGTTTGCTGTTTTTTTTCTGCGTTTCTGTGACCCAAAATCTGTTTACTGCTTTTTTTCTTTAACCGATCCACTCAACTACGTATTCAGCGTTTCTAAGACTCAATGTCTATTTACTCTTTATATTTACAGTTTTTTTCTTTACCCGATGCAATCAACTACGCATTTTGCATTTCTATGACTCAATGTCTATTTACTCTTTACTTTTACTGTTTTCTTTTCTTTATCGATCCAGTCAACTATGCATTCTGGATTTCTATGGCCCAATGTCTATTTACTGTTTCCGTTTACTGTTCTTCTTTTTTAGCGATTCAGTCAAATACGCATTCTGGATTTCTATGGCCCAGTGACTATTTACTGTTTCCGTTTACTGTTCCTTCTTTTTAGCGATTCAGTCAAATACGCATTCTGGATTTCTATGGCCCAGTGACTATTTACTGTTTCCGTTTACTGTTCCTTCTTTTTAGCGATTCAGTCAAATACGCATTCTGGATTTTGATGACCCAAAGTCTGTTTACTGTTTCCGTTTTCAGTTTTGTTTTTCTTTACTAAGTCCAATCAACTACATAGCCGGTGTTTCTATGACCGAGAGGCCCCTGACCACCCCTAGCTCCAAGTGGCCACTATATATACGGTACAGTAGGTAACGTATATCAATATTCAAGTACTCATGATATACCCTTAAATCTAAATCACTTTATCCAGCAGCTGTCCTAATAAGAAAGCTAATATACAAGCAGGTAAAAAAAAAAAAACCCTAAATGCTTCTCCCTAACGAAGCTGCATCATCGACCCTTTCCACCAGTATTGCACCAAATAATATCAGCTATTACACAGCTGTTCAGATATTTCAAATATGTAAATGAGGATAGAGAGAGAGAGAGAGGAGGGTGAGGAGAAATTATACACAGCTGTTACCTTTCATATAGCAACATATGTGTCACACAAATGACCAATCTTAGCAGGAATCCGCGGTTATTCGGTGGCTGAAACCCATGAAAAGGTCGTCAACATTGTAGGGATACTTCCAAGTACGTCAGTGAGCAAAGCGAAAATGTATAAGGGGATTTGAATTCGAACCTGTCATCAAATTGATGCAAGTTTTTCATAGTCATTCTGGATGAGACAAGCGAATTGGATGGAAGGGAAAAAATGACGTTAATGAAGAAGGAAAACTAGTGTTGCAGAAAGGAACAAATAAAGATTAAAACAGAGGATAATGAAGGGTTACTGAGGATTAGTTTCATTCGGTTCAAAATGAGAGAGAGAGAGAGAGAGAGAGAGAGAGAGAGAGAGAGAGAGAGAGAGAGAGAGAGAGAGAGAGAGGAATATTTGAAATGACGTCTACAGAAATAGAGATGCCATCTAGTTGCCATTTAGGTCTCCTGTTGAATTAAGCAGAATTCTACCACTTCTTTCCGTGTATGTAACAAGAGCATTGCTCATCATGACTATCCCCAGAGTAGAAAATGTATTTTTCAATGTGTTACAAACGCCAGCTACAGTACTTTTAAGATTTCGTCAATCCACTCGAATTTTATTATTTTTTTTGGCAAAAAAAAAAAAAAAAAAAAAAAAAAAAAAAAAAAAAAAAAAAAAATAATTAATCTGACCAAAACCTAAATTTACACACCATTTCTCAAAACAGAGACGTAATGTCTCTTTCAGAATTTTTTTTTTCTTTTTTTTTTTAATATGTGACTTTGATCACATTTTGGGTAACAATAAAATCAATAATACATATATTATCTCTTCTTGATAAGATTCTGTCTCAACTTTTCGAACTATGGTTGTAGCTTAGCTAATAATAATAATAATAATAATAATAATAATAATAATAATAACATTAATAATTATAATAACAACAACAACAACCAATAATAATAATAATAATAATAACAATAATAATAATAATAATAATAATAATAACTGTATCTTTTAATGAGCATTTCAACGTTGTCTTTAGCTACTCTGATCACTATGTATTGGGGCACTGCTATGTTGATTAGCCTCTGCGCTGAACCAAATCGAATTCCAAGGATTCTGTTAGCAGGATAGAATACTCAAGATCCTTCGACCCAGTCTACGCCGAATTAGATGAATCTACAATGCATGGACTCCAAGGCCTAACGTCTGAGATTGCCAATGGAGCTAGGTCAACGTTTTCCTCTCTCAAGGGGTTAACTATTGCACTGTAATTATTCAGTGGCTACTTTCCTCCTGGTAAGGATAGAGGAGACTCTTTAGCTATGGTAAGCAGCTCTTCTAGGAGAAGGAGACTCCAAAATCATACCATTGTTCTCTAGTCTTGGGAAGTGCCACAGCCTATGTACCATGGTCTTCCACTATTTTGGATTAGAGCTCTCTTGGTTGAGGGTACACTTGGGCACACTATTCTATCTTATTTCTCTTCCTCTTGTTTTGTAAATTTTTGTTTATAGTTTATATATGAAAGATTTATCTTAATGTTGTCACAGTCCTTAAAACTGTTTCCTTTCCTCACTGGGCTATTTTCCTTGTTGGAGCACCTAGGCTTATAGCATCCTGTTATTCCAACTAGGGTTGTATAGCTTAGCAAGTAATAATAATAATAATAATAATAATAATAATATGGAAGTGCGCTAACGTTTGAGTTTACCTCTGGACCTGTGCCAATGTCTACGACTGCTTATAAATAAAAGTGCGCGCCAACGTTTGAGTTGCCTATGGAAGTTTGCCAATTTCTGAGATTGCCTATCGACCTGTGCCAACGTTTGATATTGACTACGAAAGTGTGCCAACGTTTGAGATTGCCTATGGACCTGTGCCAATGTCTGCGATTGTCTATAAACGAAAGTGTGTGCCAACGTTTGAGATTGCCTATGGAAGTTTGCCAATGTCTGAGATTGCCTATCGACCTGTGCCAACGTTTGATATTGACTACGAAAGTGTGACAACGTTTGAGTTTACCTCTGGACCTGTGCCAATGTCTACGACTGCCTACAAATAAAAGTGTGCGCCAACGTTCGAGTTGCCTATGGAAGTTTGCCAATGTCTGAGGTTGCCTATCGACCAGTGGCAACGTTTGATATTGACTACAGAAGTGTGCCAACGTTTGAGATTGCCTATGGACCTGTGCCAATGTCTGCGATTGCCTATAAACGAAAGTGTGTGCCAACGTTTGAGATTGCCTATGGACCTGTGCCAATGTCTACGATTGCCTAAAAACGAAAGTGTGTGCCAACGTTTGAGGTTGCCTATCGACCAGTGGCAACGTTTGATATTGACGACAAAAGTGTGCCAACGTTTGAGATTACCTATGGAAGTTTGCCAATGTCTGAGATTGCCTATCGACCAGTGCCAACGTTTGATATTGACTACGAAAGGGTGGCAACATTTGAGACTGCCTAAGCATCTGACTATTTCCAAAGGTGCTCATAAAACAGCGAGACACTGTGCAACCTCGTAAACACGTGTAACGTGTTTTATTTCTTCTGCTAATTTTGAAATTGAGACTTTTGATGATAAAAGACATTTAGTTGTTTAAAG
>NC_090735.1:128204706-128214706 GCF_036898095.1 Palaemon carinicauda | reverse complement strand
ACCCCATAATCCTCAAGCGGTAGTATCTCAACGGGCGGCTCGTGCCCTTGCCAACCTACTTCCTGCTTTATTAAAAGTCATTTATAGGTATAAAAGCGAGGAACGAGAATGCCATTACTATTTTCATCATCATTACTGGAATAGGATTCAGTCCAGAGGGAATTCATTCCCTCTGTCAAATTATCACTAAATATTTTCCACCAACAAACAGAAAGAGACGCTTGCACAGTCAATGCACCACATTTCACTTATCCCGTTAATAATCGGGATAAATATTTGCCGACGTTGCATGAAAAATAAATATATGTCATTGATAGGATTATGGATTTTCGGATTTATATTTTTTCGTTGCCTGATGAGGACGCTTGGGTGGATATGATGGATAATTGCAAACAATTATTGACGCAAGTGTGGCTTCGCAAGCGTATTTGGATTATGAGAGGCATTTACTTACGCAAGATTGAGTTTATACTCCCACCTACACATGTATGATATGCCTGACTGTATAATCCAAGCTGTTGGAAAAATAATAACGGTACGAGAGTGACAAGGATGGATAAAAGAAGAGGGATAAAAGAAGAGGGATAAAAGAAGAGGGTTAAGATTGCAAACACACATTGGCAATCGAGGACAAGCGGCACCGGGTAAGAACGGTAATAAAATGAAATCACAGAATGTACATATCTAAAGGCCGCTCATGAATAGCAGAGGCAAGGGACAGTAACACTGCCCTACCAGCAGGACAATGCCCTAGAGACTGACCATATACACCTATTATCTGCGCCCAAGACCCCTCTCCAAGGTAGGACCAAGGAGAGACAGGCAATGGCTGCTGATGACTCAGCAGATAGACCTATAAGCTCCCCAAACCACCCATCCTTAGCTCAAAAGGATGGAGAGGTTCCACCAAAGAAACTAACGAGTTTGAGCGACACTAGAACCCAGTGTTCACCAGTCAGCGACTAAAAGCCTCCACCCTTAGCTCACAAGGATGGTGAGGTTGCACCGATCAAAGAAACTAACAGAGTTTGAGCGGGACTCGAACCCCAGTCAGGCGTTCACCAGTCAGGGACGCTACCACATCAGCCACCATGTTGAACATGAACAAAATAGATAGATACGTTCCTCCTCAAATGTGTTTGCATCATATACATCAGTGGTTCCCAACCTGGGGGATATTTCCCCCTGGGGGGAAATTTGAAGCTTCCAGGGGGGAAATAATTACACTACCTACTAACTAAAACAAGCGGAAAATGTCCACATAGTATGTGCAGCAATTTGTTATTAGCCATTCAATTGTGATATGATCATATCATTTCTCACTGACATGAAATTCAAGGGGAGAATTGGAATATCATACCCATTTCTGAGTCAGGCGAGTGGGCATGAGGGGTGGGCGGGGCATGAAGGGGGAAATCTGGATGGTTGAACTAGGTGCAGGGGGAAAATGACAGAAAAAAGGTTGGGAACCACTGATATACACAGTCATGCATATAACGTGTTCATTAAGAAAGCCATTTGGCTTCCTACTCTACGCAGCAGAGCACAATAATCTCTGGTAAACCATTTCAACATTTAGAAAATCATCAATGCAAATGAACATCCTCGCGCTAGAATATCTCCTATAGTAAAGAATGAGGGTTTGTATCTAGTGTAGGAACAATCATAATGTAAGGTTGTAATGGGTCAATAAAAAGGATAAAAACTCATTTCAAGTGTAATAGGTCTCAAAGAAAAAATAAAAGCAATAGAGAGGATATGAATACCTCAAGCTTTCCTTATGTCTGTTGTCCAAATTTCTTTATGAAATTCAAATAGAAACTTTACAAAGTTAAATTCTTGACTTGACCTCCGTGGATATGGACAAAAAGTCTTACGCAGCACGAGGTAATGCCAAGAATCAATTTCTTTATAAAGTTTCTAATCAAAGTAATAACAATTCCTTATTTCATGCAAGAAAATGTGAAAACATATAGTGGAAAACCATTTCAACATTTAGAAATCATCAATGCAAATGAACATTCTCGGATATATGCATAATCGCCGTTAGAAAAGGCAAGCGAAATCGCATTTGTGTTCAGATTGCCGAAGCTAAGCGTTTGGCTATCAGGCAACAGAGCACATGAACATAGCGTGTGAGTGGTTGCGCGATTTTGCATACCTTGTAAATGTTGGTTTTCTATAAAACATAAAGAAAGACATTTTTTTAATATTAGCAAACATTGTATAAAACAAAAAGAAAGAAATTTCTTTATATTAGCACACGAAAAAGGATTTTTTTTTATATTAGCACACATTGTATAAAACAAAAAGAAAGACTTTTTTATATTAGCACACTTTGTATAAAACAAAAAGAAAGAAATTTCTTTATATTAGCACACTAAAAAGGATTTTTTTTTTATATTAGCACACATAGTATAAAACAAAAAGAAAGACTTTAATATTAGCACACTTTGTATAGAACAAAATGAAAGATTTTTTTTTATATTAGCACACTAAAAAGGATTTTTTTTATATTAGCACACATTGTAAAAACAAAAAGAAAGACTTTTTTTTATATTAGCACACATTATATAAAACAAAAAGAAAGACATTTCTTTTATATTAGCACACATTGTATAAAACAAAAAGAAAGAAATGTTTTTTTTTTTTAAATATCAGCACACATTGTATAAAACAAAAAGAATTTTTTTTTTTTTTTTAATATCAGCACACATTGTATAAAACAAAAAGAAAGAAATGTTTTTTTTTTTTATATCAGCATACATTGTATAAAACAAAAAAAAGAAAGATTTTTTTTTTTTTTTTAATATCAGCACACACTCAGCACCTCCGCATACAAAGAGCTGCATTAATTTTCTAATGGAAGCGGTTGCTTCCGGAGATCAGCAAAGTGTATTTCCTAATTGCAACCAGTCTTCAACATTTGTTTTACTATTTGTTCATAAGCAATTCTTCTTTGTTTACATTAATGTTTATCTATTAACTAACTTGCAGTCTTCAACATTTGTTTGACTAAATGTTCATCTGCAATTCTTCTTCGTTTACATTAATGTTTATTTATTAACTAAGCAATTACATTCTAATCAATTACTACAGTTTGAATGAACATAAACTATTATCTTCAGTCAAAAAGTCCTAATTTTTAATTTGTTTTACTATTTGTTCATAAGCAATTCTTCATTGTTTACATTAATGTTTATTTATTAACGAAGCAATTACATTCTAATCAATTACTACAGTTTGAATGAACATAAACTATTATCTTCAGTCAAAAAGTCCTATTTTCGAAAAACTTTTATTCATTCTCAAATTTTAATTGTAATTTTTGTATCCCAAAGACAATACTTGGAAGGGGAAAGATCATCTTTATCATAAGAAATACCGCTAGAGAAATATTGATCAGGTCAAATAGAATTTACATAGCTATGTGACAGATTTATAACAAAAGAAAATGGTTAGCTGCAGCTCACAATTAGTACATCACATGTACTTTATTTACATTATAGCGTGATACTGTATATACAGCTTACCTTACGGTGTGCATCCTTTAGCAAAATAGAAGATTGCTTTTTCGGTCTCAAAATCAAAGTTCACATGAGTTCATTTGGTTCCAAATTTTCTATTTTAATTAATGGAAATGCATATCTATTTTTATCATCCACAAAACGAAATAAAAAATATTTCCGAAAAACTTCAAAATTTATTCTCAAATTTGAATTGTAATTTTCCATTTCAATCGATGGAAATGTATATTTATTTTTTTATCATCCATAAAACGAAATAAAAAATATTTCCAAAAAACTTCATAATTTATTCTCAAATTTGAATTGTAATTTTCTATTTCAATTAATGGAAATATATTCATTTTTATCATCAATAAAACGAAATAAATAAATTGAAAATAAAAAATATTCTTGATTACAAATATTAATTGTGGCAATCTAGTTTCCAGATATCAACATTTCATAGAACGCATCAAAGTCTCCCGGAAGAATTCAGCTTCTTTGCTCATTCATTTACGAAGTTCATTAAGTAAATAATGTAAATTTTCTAAAGCTAGATCCTGTATTTAATGTCAATGGTTAGGTTTACCAGCTACATTTAAGAAGTTTTATATAATAACAAATACTCCTGAATGTTTTATACGATTTTTATTTAGATTTGAAATAATAAAAAAAAATACTCCTGCTGGAAGTTTTGTATAATTTTCATCTAGATTTGAAAAAAAAAAATCCTGAAAGAAGTTTTATATAACTTTTACTTAGATTTGAAACAAAATAAAAATACTAAAGATAGAAGTTTTGTATAATTTTTATTTATATTCAAAAAACTGAAAAAAAATTATATAATTTTAATTTAGATTTGAAACAAAAAAAAAAAACTCCAGAATTTTTTTTATATAATACTTATTTAGATATGAATGTGTTGAGGTGGTTTGGCCATGTTGAGAGAATGGAAAATAGCTGTCTGCTAAAGAAGGTGATGAATGCAAGAGTTGATGGGAGAAGTACAAGAGGAAGGCCAAGGTTTGGGTGGATGGATGGTGTGAAGAAAGCTCTGGGTGATAGGAGGATAGATGTGAGAGAGGCAAGAGAGCGTGCTAGAAATAGGAATGAATGGCGAGCGATTGTGACGCAGTTCCGGTAGGCCCTGCTGCTTCCTCCGGTGCCTTAGATGACCGCGGAGGTAGCAGCAGTAGGGGACTCAGCAGTATGAAGCTTCATCTGTGGTGGAAATGTGGGAGGTTGGGCTGTGGCACCCTAGCAGTACCAGCTGAACTCGGCTGAGTCCCTGGTTAGGCTGGAGGAACGTAGAGAGTAGAGGACCCCTTTTTGTTTTGTTTCTTGTTGTTGTCGGCTACCCCCCAAAATTGGGGGAAGTGCCTTTGGTATATGTATGTATGTACTTATTTAGAAAAAAAAAGAACTGATAGTTTTATAGTTTTTATTTAGATAAGAAACAAAACTTACTGAAAATCAAACATTTCCAAATTTTCAAAAACGGACTTTCCAGATATAACGATCTTACCGCAATTAAAAAATAATTACTTTGAAATGTAAACTGAATGATATGCGTACGCATAAATATCTGCCACGGCCTGATTGCTGAAGTCTCTACCTGGTATTTGCCAGTACGAGGTTCGAGTCCCGCTCGGTCTCGTTAGTGCTATTACTGTCTGCAACCTTACCATCCTTGTGAGCTAAGGCTTGGGGATTTTGGGGAGCCTATAAGCTTACCTGCTTAGTCATTAGCAACCATTGCCTGGCCCTCCCTGGTCCTATCTTGGGTAGAGAGGGGCGTGGGCACTGATCATAGGGCATTGTCCTGCTTGATAGAGCAATGTCACTGTCCCTTGTCTCTACCATTCATGAGCAGCCTTTAAACCTTTAAACCTTTAAAGGATCGGAGGAAACAATAAGCCGGGAAGTGTGTACGCAGTGTAAACAAAACGTACCATTCATTAACGCCTCGCAATCTCATTATGCATACGCTTCAAAATGCGCCTCTTCTTATATTTGCCCCGAGCGAAGCACACGACATAAAGGTCAAACAGCAAACGACCTTGAGCAGCTCCCTTTTATAGAACGAAGGTTGAAAAGGTCATCTTTTGTCGAACTCGGCAAAGGTTGACGTGCGGAGTTTAAAAGAATTTTAAAGAGGTGTCTCGGTTTGATCTGCATTGATTAATGATTTCAAATATCGGATAATTGGAGGCAATACTGGAAAACAGTTGCCAGTTTGGGAATATTATGGGGCAATTAACTATCAATTAAATAGTGATGGGCGGATGCTTATTGAGTGTTGCATTGTAAGGCTGCGTCAACAATAATAACGATAGACAATCCCTTGTGTCAGAGACTTGCCTTGAAGGTGTGACATCAAACGATGTGACAGCGTTAATTGTAGGATGTATTTGTTAGCAATAGGGAACTACATATATAAATAGATTCATCTCAAGTTAATTACATAGAAATGAGACCAAATTATCCTACGTCGTTTATTTATCAGACAGGTATGGGAGTTTGTAAGTCAGGGAAAAACGATAGAGAATTCTAGACAAGAATCTTTTTATTATCCAATCGCATTTAGAACATTTAGAACCTCACAGACACACACACGCACGCACACACACACACACACATATATATATATATATATATATATATAAATGAACCCCATATATATATATATATATATATATATATATATATATATACATACAAACATTCAATATAAGGAAATGTGAATTTACATTTCGCTTTGTAATTGTGTAACAACGACAGCCTGCCAGAAATCAACTCCCCGTTCAATCTTACCGTCCTCCAGCCCGTGGTAAGCCTCTCTCACCAATGACTCATGTATAAGTCTGCAGAATGTGGAGCTTTGGGACATTAGGTACCGTACCTAAGGCCGTTTCAACCCTCGCTTATATCACCGTCTTTCTTTACGGTTTAGTTTCTAGGAGAAGGACACTCCAAAATTAAACCATTTTCTTTATTCTTGGGAAGTGCCATAGCCTCTGTACCATGGTCTTTCACTGTCTTGGGGTAGAGTTCTCTTGCTTGAGGGTACACACGGGCACACTATTCCATCTAATTTCTCTTCCTCTTGTTTTGTTAAATTTTATATAGTTTATATGGGAGATATTTATTTTAATGTACTTCATTAGTTAATTTCTTAACAAACGAGAAAATAAATAATACAAGATTCATTAAAATATAAAAACGTCGATGCGGATATTAAAAAAAGGTAAACGCCACTTGGCACCTACGAAAAAAAATGAGGATTGAAAATCATACATTGTACGAATCATTTTCACAAACGAAAAATATACTTTTTTTTTTTTTTACTCGAAAACTAATATGAAAATGAACTAAAGAAATGCCATGGCTCTAGCGGGCACCATAACAATTATTCAAGCAATCATTACAGTAATGGACTGTGGAATGTAATGGTCAATTTTGAGGGCAATTACAATGGCTAACCTCGTAAATAAATTTCACTGGGTCACGTTCCTTCCGCAACGACCAGGCGGCGATGACGTCATGCCTGTATCCTGGGTCCGGAAATTGCTCGCGGCCGGTTTGCGAATAATCGAGCAGTTCTGCATAATCATCGCGCGAACAGGCACGGTGATGCTAAAGCCCTGGGTTCACTGGGCCATTTTGGTTCGCTAACACTGCTTGCTATAAAAAAGGGAAATTTTGGTTTTATTGTCCAAATTATGCACTGCGTGGATGAGTGAGTATATGAGATTCATACTTGAAACTCAAGGGATCTGTGACGAGCCGAGAGAGGGTTGTGAACTCAAAGGCAGGATGCAATCAACTGAGTATCTTTATTAAAGAACACACTCCTTTATATACAAAACCTCAAGGCAACAGGAAAATACATGTTCGAGAAAATGACAATGTTACATAGGCGACACGCCAACATGTCTATTCTGGTTCTTTTTAGTGCGAGGGAAGAGCGCAGATACAAGCATAATATATACAAAATAATTTATGTACGATCGTGTGACAAACGGTTGGTACAGGTCCGATAGTAATTCAATGCTGTAAAGTAGTAATATCTGTGTATTACAAAATGCCGTAAAGATATTAATATCTGCTTATTGCAAAATGAAAATAAATTCCAGCATCAAAATTACCTAATTGAATTTTTCAGTAAAAAGAAAAAAAAACTTTAAAACAAGCTACAAATGTTACAATCATAGCAGAGTACTTCAGTCCATGGACCTGCTTGCAGTGAAATATCTCCTTTTTTCTTAACTGAAAAAAAATGACCACCAATTAGCATATGTAGCTTTCCTGTGATGTTTAGTCCTGCTAAGGCAATAAAATGAATTTATCTGGCTGTCAAATATAAGATAGAGAATGACCTCAAGTGGAATTCACCATTAGGCCTTAACATATGCACTGAAAAGTATCTTTTGGTTTTAAAAATACCAAAAGTAAGGCTGAAAAATAACCTATAGTTTTATTTCCGTAGAATATAAATACAAGTTAATACTAGGTTTTTCTTGTGCAATGCCTATGGGTGTAAGAAAAGGTGCTGTTTCGATCGTGCAGTAACCGACAAGAAGGGACCTTATTGCTGACGTGCATAAGGGTCACGATAAGGTCTATCCCCAACCATACTTCAGACCATCTCGACCAATATCACCAAGAATATGACATCCTTGACAGGCCCGGAGGCCAAAATAGGGATTATCCCGAAGCAGAATTTAATCCCCTAATCCCAGCAAGCAGGTTGGTCCGCCAGAGGCAACTATCTTAAGCCAAGGTCCTTTAAATATACTCGGTGTATATCTAAAGGACCTTGCCTCCGTCCTCGGCCGATCCATGACCAACAAGGACCCGACGTAGAAGCAAGATACCGTAAAAGTTCCCTCAAACGCATGATCGTATCTTGTTTTAAGGTCTTCGTTTTTCAAGGATGCTATAAACTTATTTTAACAGAGTTATCATTAACGGAAAGGTAAACTATATTGGTTTTTAAGATAGGCTATGGGAATGAGGGTTCTAGGTTCAAGCTCTTTATCTTCCATACCGCCCGCCCACTCTCCACCAGACGTTGATACCTTTTACATGTGTGGGTAGTTAACAGCGCCATTTGGATTCAACAATAGATAATGCGGATCAAGAAACGTAGTGGTCTTTCTTTGTGACGCCTAGTGAATTTACTGATATATATATATATATATATATATATATATATATATATATATATATATATATATATATATATATATATATATATATATATATATATATATATATAATGTGTATATATAAATTATATAACATACATACTTATATATATTTGTGTATATATATATATAATACATATATATATATATATATATATATATATATATATATATATATATATATATATATATACGCATAAACCCACACCAAACCTCTATTATCGAGGGAGTGCGATAATGGAGCACAATGAGGGGTGAGACGCAAACAAAGTCATTATGTTCTCGATAACAATTACCGTAGTTCCTACTGCATATCAAAAGTATACTCCGTAACGAGAGAGAGAGAGAGAGAGAGAGAGAGAGAGAGAGAGAGAGAGAGAGAGAGAGAGAGAGAGAGAGAGATCGCATACGCCAATCAATTAATAATTGGAGACTAACTATCTGTTCCTTTCTGTATCAACAGATGAAAGGCAACCCCTTGCTTTCGAATCAAAGGAACTATGTTGTTAAATCTACGGCAAAGCATTTATTATTAGAAAATAAATTTCTGACATATAATAAAAAAATAAATATTCCAATACGTGTCAACGAATCAATAAGGTGCAAGCTTGTTTATTAACCTAACTACAATTGAATCATATTTGAAAAACGCCTCATGCACATCAAAAACACCCACAAAAAATAAAAACATATCAAGCCAAACATATAAGCAAAAAAAATGAAAAAAAAAAAAAAAAAAAAACATTACTCATAAACAACTAAATAGAGCATCAAGGGACACAAAGGTATGATTCATAATAGAGGAAAAAAAAAAAAAAAAAAAAAAAAAAAAAAAAAAAAAAAAAAAACGCAAATTTAACCTTTATGATAAAAGTGAATAAAAGTCAAAATACTACATCTAAGAGGATAAAGTCCGACTATTCCCCCCCCCCCCACCCCTTCCAACTATTACTGAAGGGACAGGGGATGGAGCTACAGCATAATAAAAGCAGATGGTGAAGTTCTCAGGCAAGAGGAAATACTCTATAAAAAAAGAAAACTTACTGCTGGAATAAGCATGATAAAAAAAACAGTAACTGGTAACCTGATTAAGAAGAATGAATTATGAAGAAAATCCTTCTTTAGTTATTAAAGGTTTAGGTGATAGTTCTACTTTTTGAAGGTTCAGTTGTTAGTTTTATTTATGAAAGTTTTAGCTCTTAATTCTATTGATCAAATTTTCCGCTGTTACTTCTATTTACTAAAGTTTCAACTGTTACTTCTATTTATTGAAGTTTCAGCTGT
>NC_090735.1:128184706-128199706 GCF_036898095.1 Palaemon carinicauda | reverse complement strand
TCAAAACAGCGCTGGAAACAATGTGCTGTCACAACTTTGGTAAGACAGAATTGCACCATATGACGGAAGATGCTGCGTATAACTTCGTAATGAAACTTTGTAAACTTTCTATACAGAGGTAAGGAAAATACAATTTGGATACATACACATACGTATATATATTATACATATGTATATATATAACATATTATATACGTATATTATATATACATATATACATACATTTACATATATATATATATATATATATATGTATATATATTATATATATGTATATTACATACATACAGATATATATACATATACAAATATATACAGTATATATATATATATATATATATATATATATATATATATATATATATATATATATATATATATATATATATACATACATGTGTGCGTGTTTTTGTGTGTAGAAAACACGAAATCTGACACGTGATGAGCATAAAGAAAAGGGACACACGACTAATAATTTTAAATACAATAACTGTAAAACTCCAACAGGATAACCAAAAGTAAATTCCAATAAATGAACCTTTGATCGTTATTCATTCAACAGCCTTCAAGATAGCCAAGGTAAAAGGAATGACGACAACCACACAAGCTAGCCAGCAAAGAGAGCTAAAGTATATTTGAATCATCGGTGAAAATAAATAAATAAATAAATGAAAGGAACAAATAAGTCAACGATGTACACTGCGTCAATGGAAATCATTCCTTTATTTTACTATTCCTTAAGAGAAAGAGAAAGTCAAATTTCTTTTCCTTCCAAGGTTATTCTATACATGAACAACAAAATGCTCAGCCTGTATCCTTAATAATGGCTTTATACTTTGTATTTCAAGTGTATACACACACACACACACACACACACACACATATATATATATATATATATATATATATATATATATATATATATATATATATATATACATTTATATATATATACAGTACGTATATATACGCATAAATACACACACACACACACACATATATATATATATATATATATATATATATATATATATATATATATATATACACACATAAATATACATATACTTACATATATATACATACATACATATACACACACACATATATATATATATATATATATATATATATATATATATATATATATATATACACATACATACATACATTTATATATGTACATATATATATATATATATATATATATATATATGTACATATATATATATATATATATATTATATATATATATATATATATATATATATATACTGTATGTGTAATTAATTTCATGGGGTGAAATCCTAGAAGTGCAAAATAAAGATACAGTGTTACGTTTATTGTGAAAATAATGGACAAATCAATTCAATTTTAATAGGAAGTGTAAATATGCTGTACAAAAGTAATAATATCTTAAAAAATAAAAAATAAAATCCCATCAAACATACTCTCCATATGATACACATAAGCATAAACAATTCAATAAGATAAGAAGGTACCTACACAATAAAAAACAAATACCTATTAATTAATGTCTTCTCTATAAATCTAACCTTTCTTCAGTTCAATAGCTCAAAATAAACCTCTATTAGCCATAAGTACTTAATAAACCAATTAATTTTCATATTGGAAACCCATTCTAAAAGATGAATTGAGTCATCACTATTAGGAATTGTATCCGCAGGCAAATAATCCGGACTGAAAGCCATCTGCTACAATGACAACAATAGAAACAGCTGAATCAGTAGACTTGCAAAAGTTCAAAGTCGCAGCAAATGTTTTTTTATGTTGAACAGGCTGATATAAGTCCTTTTATAGTTTATATATGAAATATCTGTTTTAGTGTTGTTAATATTCTTAAAATATTTTATTTGAATTTTTCATTACTTCTTAGATCGTTTATTCATTTCCTTATTTCCTTTCCTCACTGGGCTATCTTTCCCTTTTGGAGTCCTTGGGCTTATAGCATCTTGCTTTTCTGACTAGGGTTGTAGCTTAGCTAGTGGTACCCTAGCAGTACCAGCTGAACTCGGTTGAGTCCCTTGTTAGGCTGGAGGAACGTAGAGAATAGAGGTCCCCTTTTTTGTTTTGTTTCTTTTGTTGATGTCGGCTAACCCCCAAAATTGGGGGAAGTGCCTTGGTATATGTATGTATGTATCATCATCATCATCATCATTATCATCATAACGCTGGGCTCCTCTGCTCAGGTCAAATAAGTTCGCCCCAGTCTCACTGAGCAACTTATGAAGCTCACTTCGCCTTTTAAAAAAACTTTCCCTCTAATTAATAAGCAAGAAAGCTGCGAGCACCAACCCATCCTATCGAACACAGATAATTACTGCTAATCACAGCACCGATTACAACCCAAATGGGGTCCGTGACTTTAATCCAGGCCAGGGTTGCCAGGTTGGCCTTTTTCTTGCCAAAAAACTCCAAATTTGTCCTTTTCCGTGCTAGATACCTAAATTTGACCTTTTTGAAAGTGGTTAGCCTAAAATGCTATATTTTCGGTCTTTTTCTGCTATTAGGTTGGCCTTTTAAAGTTGCAGTTGATCAGACGTTGGCCTTTTCTCATTTGGAAAACCTGGCAACCTAGTTTCGGCCTGCTGGAGAATAGGACTTGGATATAGGGGGGCGTGGATGTGAAAACAGAGGTGAGGGGGGAGTGGACCAAGAAAGAGAAGGGGGTCTCCAATGCCCCTTTCCTTCTCAAAGCCACTTCCCCTTTCACGCTCACTCGTATGTGGATAAAAATAGGGAGACGGGGAAAGGGGTAGGGAGGGTGGAGACAAAGAGGTATCCAATCACTTAATGCTGTCACATGATCCTCCAACTCCCCCCAAGGACGAGAAACCACCCCCCCCCCCCCCACCCTCCATACCGACACACCAGAAGTTGCACCAGGGTCAGCAGCTACGTCGTCGGCGGTGGCGATGGTGGGAGAGGGGGATGGTGGAAAAAGGGGATGGTGGGAGAGGGGGGATGAAGGCACTCGGGGAGAAATGTGTAGGAAGCACTAAAATGAAAGTCATGTCTGGGATACCTGATATGATTTACATGGAGGATATCCCACCATCACTAAACGAAATGTAAGAGGACTTTGAGAATGGCACCTACCAGCAGGATGCCTAAGTCAGCAAGACACTAGCTGTACAAATATTTGTTATTTGCTTTGAAATCCGAAATAACGAAGAAAATATATTATTATTATTATTATTATTATTATTATTATTAGCTAAGCTACAACCCTAGTTGGACAAACTGGAAAAGCAAGATGCTATAAGCCCAAAGGGCTCCAACAGGTAAAAATAGCCCAGTGAGGAAAGGAAATAAGAATATAAATAAACAATATAAGAAGTAATGAAAAATTTAAACAGCGAAATATTTTAAAAGCATTAACATTAAAACAGATATTTCATATATAAACTATAAAAGGAATTATGTAAGCCTGTTCAATATAAAAACATTTTCTGCGAGTTTAAGCAGGATGATTTCAATTATTTACAAATTACACAATAAATATACTATTGACAAGTGCCTAAATGACCAATCCGCCCAATGAATGTGTTTACCTAGATTCATACAAAATCGTTTTTCCATTATCGAGATGCAATGTTAACATAAACAGATCCACATAGATAAGATTGTAAACTTTTCCCAGATTTGTCGACATAGATAAGATTGTAAACTTTTCCCAGATTTGTCGACATAGATAAGATTGTAAATTTTTCCCAGATTTGTCAACATAGATAAGATTGTAAACTTTTGCCCAGATTTATCGACATAGATAAGATTGTAAACTTTTCCCAGATTTGTCGACATAGATAAGATTGTAAACTTTTCCCAGATTTGTCGACATAGATAAGATTGTAAACTTTTCCCAGATTTGTCGACATAGATAAGATTGTAAATTTTTCCCAGATTTGTCAACATAGATAAGATTGTAAACTTTTGCCCAGATTTATCGACATAGATAAGATTGTAAACTTTTCCCAGATTTGTCGACATAGATAAGATTGTAAACTTTTGCCCAGATTTGTCGACATAGATAAGATTGTAAATTTTTCCCAGATTTGTCGACATAGATAAGATTGTAAACTTTTGCCCAGATTTGTCGACATAGATAAGATTGTAAATTTTTCCCAGATTTGTCAACATAGATAAGATTGTAAACTTTTGCCCAGATTTGTCGACATAGATAAGATTGTAAACTTTTCCCAGATTTGTCGACATAGATAAGATTGTAAATTTTTCCCAGATTTGTCGACATAGATAAGATTGTAAACTTTTCCCAGATTTGTCGACATAGATAAGATTGTACTTTTCCCAGATTTGTCGACATATATAAGATTGTAAACTTTTCCCAGATTTGTCGACATACATAAGATTGTAAACTTTTCTCAGATTTGTCGACATAGATAAGATTGTAAACTTTTCCCAGATTTATCGACATAGATAAGATTGTAAATTTTTCCCAGATTTGTCGACATAGATAAGATTGTAAACTTTTCCCAGATTTGTCGACATAGATAAGATTGTAAACTTTTCCCAGATTTGTTAACAGAGGTAATTACAACACATTATTATTATTATTATTATTATTATCCAAGCTATAACCCTAGTTGGAAAAGCAAGATGCTATAAGCCCAGGGGCTCCAACAGGGAAAAATAGCCCAGTGAGGAAAGGAAATAAGGAAATAAATAAATGAAGAGAACAAATTAACAATAAATCATTCTAGAAAAAGTAACAACGTCAAAACAGACATGTCACATATAAACTATTAACAACATAGAAAACAAATATGTCATAAATAAACTATAAAAAGACTCATGTTCAATATAGAAGGTTAAACATTTAAAAAGGTAACTCTCCTACTTGAATCTGCATACTAAAATACAACAATTTACTATACAATTAAAAACTAACATTAAGAATGATCAAAACCATCTAAAAATAAGATGAAAAATAAAAATATAACTTAATTGAATTAGGTGGAGTTAAATACTATGGCTGCATCTGCAGAATTCAATTTCTTGTCCAATTTCTCGATTCTTCGGACAATTCTTTTTTTCAGGATTGCAACATTCAGCTAGCAAGTTGGCGAAGCTCATCAGGGTGAAGGATACAAATCAGGTTAAGGCTGGATGTAATTAATACAAGTACAAGTAATACTCGAAAATTACAACAGGTAAAGTCGGGAGTGGGTTGCGACGCGTTGGTTATTAATATAACTCACTGTGGTACGAAACACACAAAAGAATCACGAAAGTATAAACTAACAAGAACCTCTTTCCCGATTTCAATATAAAATGTCTTATACAGATGCAAGATCTACGAGTTAAACGCTAACCTTCTATTAAAGAGCTTTTATTTCCAATTTTGTGTATAGGTAAGCAAGTGTACCTTCTTTTTGAAGGACTTTTGCTTTAACTTTGAGGATTGTGTTATGGTTTTGGTTTGGTTTTGGTTTTGGTTTGTTTCAGTTAGGTTTGTTTTGGTTTGGTATGGGTTTGGTTTTTGTTTAGGTTTGGTTTAGTTTTGGTTATGGTGGGTTGGGTTGTCTCGGGTTTAGTTTGGTTTCCATTTTGGTTTTGGCTTTGGTTTTATTTTAATTGGTATTAATTTGGTTTTGATTTATGTTTGGTTTTGAGTTTGGTCTGGTTTGGTTTGATTTAGGTATTTTTTTTGGTTTGCTTTGGGTTTGGTTTGGTTTTGGTTGTAGTGTGGGGTTGGTTTGGTTTGATTTGATTTGGGGTTTTTTGTTTTGAATAGCCTCCTGGCTTGTACAGTGGTAACGTGTTCGCCTAGCATTCGCATGACAGCATATCGATCCCAGCCCGGGACCGTGAATTTAAACTGTTTACTGGGGAGGCCACTGCTGTCTTTGGGCACCACACTGTGGAGTTGGGCTGGCTCGGCTGACGTTCTAGTGAGCATCTATTCCGGTGAAATTGGAACTAAAACCAGATACCTTTAAATACCATCCGACTACAATATTCAATACCGACGATTCCTACCGGTGCGATCCCTTCGCAACTTTGTTGCAAGTCAACAAAGCGGAAAGAGGCCAACATTTCAGCTTAGCGTTAGGACAGAACCAATTTCTAAAAGTGCTTTATTCTACCATTTATCTTTAATGTATTCTATTTTTCTTATTATTTCTCTTTTATGATTTATTCTTTACTTCGTTTCTTTTTCACCATGTGCTGGTTTTTCTTTTTGTGGCCTCTAATTTGAGCATTTTACTTTTCAAACAAGGGTTGGAGCTTGGCTAATAATAATAATAATAATAATAATAATATAATAATAATAATAATAATAATAATAATAATAATAATAATATAGAAAGAATCACCCTGGTCCTTGCGCCATCCAAATAATAATAATAATAATAATAATAATAATAATAATAATATAGAAAAAAACACCCTGGACCTTGCGCTATCCAAATAAATTTCAAACATTTTCAGCTTATACAAGTAATCATTTATTCTAAAGCTGAAATTTTTAAATGATGGCATCGGCGTTCTGAATTTTCCACACAATACTATTCAATACGTACGACACTCAGCAGCTAAATTGTAGGCGTGGGCTGTGGTGGCCCATGAGGTAACGTCCCTGGCTGGTAATCGCCAGATTGGGGTACGAGTCCCGCTCAAACTCGTTTGTTCCTTTAGGAGCTGCAACCCCATCATCCTTGTGAGATAAGGACGGCGGCTTTGGGGAATCTTATATGTCTACCTACTGAGTTATCAGCAGTCATTGCCTGGCCGTTCCTGGTCATAGCGTGTGTGGAGAGGCGCTGATCAAATGTATATAAGATCAGTCTTTATGGCATTGTCATGCTTGATAGGGCAATGTCATTGTCCCTTGCCTCTGCCATTCATGAGCAGCCTTTAAAACTTTAAATGGTAAGCTTTCCTTCATAAAGTACTTGGAATATTTAACATCGTCCTGATTCTAATTGGAAAATAGGGACGTTTCCATATAATACTTCTGTTCGATGTATGAAATTCATATCTAGTAATTTTCTGTGAGAAAAAAAAAGAAAAAAAACTATACATATCTGGTTCCAAGAAAGGTTTGGAATTTTGGAATCCCTTGGGTGCTAAATCAACTTTGAATTACCAAAGTTTAGAAATGAAGCTCCAAGGGAATTTTACTTACATTAGCAAGAATAATTTAAGCCTGGATGGGAGGGGGGGGGCTATGGGATGGGGGATAAGAGATGGGGGATCTGGGATGGGGATTTGGAATGGGGGATCTTGGATGGGGGAGAAATCTAATGTAAATGGTCTTCTGGAGGAATGATAAAGTTGAAAGTTACTCATTCCTCTAGAATCATTCGAGGTATGATGAATCAATAACTCAGGAATTCCATATTACATTTAGATGTTGGTAAGATACTTAAGATCGACACCTGCAATTTACATACAGACCTGAGAGAGAGAGAGAGAGAGAGAGAGAGAGAGAGAGAGAGAGAGAGAGAGAGAGAGAGAGGAGAGAGAGAGATATATATATATATATATATATATAGAGAGAGAGAGAGAGAGAGAGAGAGAGAGAGAGAGAGAGAGAGAGAGAGAGAGAGAGAGAGAGAGAGAGAGAGAGAGAGAGAGAGAGTTAAGGAATATGCAACAAAATTACTCATAAATAAGTAATCATTTTACTTATGAAAATTCATAACGTTCTTCCGTTCAATCACACAATGTGTACAGGAATACAACAATAACAATATATCTTTCAACAGTTTTCTAACAAAATGACAAAATAAAAAGACACGTGCGTGACACACATTAAATGTTAACAAATACTCGTAAACCTAACAGAGAAACAGACAGTCAAAAGGTAGAATGTACAGCACGCAACCCAATCCTCCCCTGGTGAGTTACCACGTGAGCAAAGCAAGGATTTAGAACATGGTAACCGAATCCATAGGGGAATAAGCTCTACGGGAATGTAAAACACGATAACCGAAGGTACATCGGAATTCAGAACAGGGTAACGGGAGGTATAAGGGAGTTTAGAATAAGGTAACCGAAGCCATATGGGAATTTAGAACATGGTAATGGAAGGTATAAGGGTATTTAGAACATAGTAATGGAAGGTATAAGGGAATTCAGAACATGGTAACGGGAGGTATAAGGGAGTTTAGAACATGGTAACCGAAGCCATATGGGAATTTAGAGCATGTTAATGGAAGGTATAAGGGTATTTAGAACATGGTAACGGGAGGTATAAGGGAGTTTAGAACATGGTAACCGAAGCCATATGGGAATTTAGAACATGGTAATGGAAGGTATAAGGGTATTTAGAACATGGTAACCGAAGGTATAAGGCAATTTAGAATATGGTAAGGGAAGGTATAAGGGAATTTAGAATATGGAAACAGAAGGTATAAGGCAATTCAGAATATGGTAACCGAAGGTATAAGGCAATTTAGAAAATGGTAACGGAAGGTATAAGGGGATTTAGAACATGGTAACTGAGGGAATACAGGAATTGGGACTGCGGTAACCAAAGGTATAAGGGATTTAGAACATGGTAACCGAAGGAATACAGGAATTGAGAATATGATAACCGAAGGTATAAGTGATTTAGAACATGGTAACAGAAGGTAAAAGGGAATTTAGAACATGGCAACGGAAGGAATAC
This sequence comes from Palaemon carinicauda, assembly GCF_036898095.1. Lineage (NCBI taxonomy): Eukaryota > Metazoa > Arthropoda > Malacostraca > Decapoda > Palaemonidae > Palaemon > Palaemon carinicauda. The sequence goes on along the minus strand of NC_090735.1, from coordinate 128,191,047 downwards.
AGGAATTGAGACTGTGGTAACCAAAGGTATAAAGGATTCAGAACGTGGTAACTGAAGATGTAATAGAATTTAGAACATGGTAACCGAAGGTATATGGGAATTAAGAACACCGTAACCGAAAGCATATTGGAATTTAGAATAAAATAACCGAAGGTATAAGGGAATTTAGAACACCGTAACCGAAAGCATATTGGAATTTAGTACATGGTAACTGAGGGCATGCAGGCATCAAGTACATGGTAATTGAAGGGGTACGGGAATTAAGGAAATTTAGCATAGCAACCGAGTGCAAAGACGAATTTGGAAGATGTTAAACGAGAGCTAGCGTCAGTTTGGAAAACACGGTAACCAAGAACAAACACGGTGGTGGCCTAGAGGTAGCGTCCTTGACTGGTGATTCTCAGACCGGGGTTCAAATCCCGCTCAGACTCGTTGGTTCCTTTGGGTCGCTGCAACCTCACCATCCTTGTGAGCTAAGGATGAGGGGTTTGGGGGAGCCAATAGGTCTATCTGCTGAGCCATTGTCAGGTCCTCCTTGGCCCTAGCTTGGGTGGAGAGGGGGGCTTGGGCGCTGATTATATGTGATATGGTCAGTCTCTAGGGCATTGTTCTGCTTGATAGGGCAATGTCACTGTCCCTTGCCTCTGCCATCCATGAGCAACCTTTAAAACCTTTAAACCACAATCACACGTGGATCTAAGACATCTTAACAGATAACACGTCGGTATTTAGAAAATGGTAGAATAGGTGATAATGATTTAATGACAGCTAGTTGATTGATTTGTTTATGTAATCAGGCGCCACAATGACGAAATAAGTTTTAATCAAATATGATTTGGTTTAATACCAAATACATAGGTAAGACAAAAATAATCAGTTATTTAATATGATTTGGTTCAATACCAAATACAAAGGTAAAACAAAAAAAAAAAGTCAGTTATTAAATATGATTTGGTTCAATACTAAATACAAAGGTAAATAAAAAAAATCAGTTATTTAATATGATTTGGTTCAATACCAAATACAAAGGTAAAACAAAAAAGTCAGTTATTAAATATGATTTGGTTCAATACCAAATACAAAGGTAAAACAAAAAAGTCAGTTATTAAATATGATTTGGTTCAATACCAAATACAAAGGTAAAACAAAAAAGTCAGTTATTAAAAATGATTTGGTTCAATACCAAATACAAAGGTAAAACAAAAAAAAGTCAGTTATTAAATATGATTTGGTTCAATACTAAATACAAAGGTAAATAAAAAAAATCAGTTTTTTTATATGATTTGGTTTAATACCAAATACATAGGTAAAACAAAAATTCAGATACTTGATTGAGAGAGAGAGAGAGAGAGAGAGAGAGAGAGAGAGAGAGAGAGAGAGAGAGAGAGAGAGAGAGAGAGAGAGACGCAAATTAATTGTAATCCATCTCTTGACCAATCCTAATTAGGCTAAACCACTAGATAACCTTGGTTAAGTCTCAAATATCAAATTTGAAAAAAAATATAAATTTTTTTTTTACGAAGAAATGTAAGTACGCATAACTAGATACTGTACCAACCGTGTTTCACACAATTGTACATAATTCCTTTTGTATATATTATGCTTGTATCTTCGCTCTTCCCTCGCACTAAAACGAACATGAAAATTCATGTCTGGTTTTTCCTCTGTAATATTGTCTGTCTTGTGAACTTGTTATGTCCTGTTGCCTTGAGGTTTTGTATATAAGGAGAGTGTTCTACAATAATATAACTCAGTCGTTTCCAACCTGCCTTTGAGTTCACAACCTTACTCGGCGCCGTCACAATACAGTCGATACACTACCCGGAATAGTTTTATGTGTTGGACAATTGGTTAAAATTGTGAAGGATTAATAACGAAAAACAATTCCTCATTACCTGAAATACTAATTACAAAACATAATTCTTTGCTAAGTATACTAATTATTGTATAATTAACAGATCAAATCAGCAGAACTACTTTGTACTACGAAATACTTCGAGAAGTTACCTGAAGTTATACGAACATAGTATCCTCCTCGAGATGATTACAAACCACGCCAAATTTCTCTAACATATAATTATTATGAATTTATCAAGTGCTCTTCATAAATACGACTGATGGGAGTTCGTCTAAAGTTTATCAAAACTAATTTTGCTGGGTCTTGAGGTAAGCAGATTTATATAATTATTATTTATTTTTCTAAAATTGCGTTCTTCTTAGCATGACTATCGAAAAAAGTATAGATAAATAAATTATCATTCGTAAAATTTAAAAAGATTATTCAATACTGAAGCTGTTGTTATAAATTTCACTTAAAACTTGCAAGATCGACAAAAAAATAAATAAATAAATAAATAAATGCCGATCCCAACGTGAAGCTTGAACCCTTGAAATAATTGACCAATTTTCATATTTCTAGGTTTTCCAAAGCTATTAATCAACCCAACGCAAATTCTTCTGCTCAAAAAAAAAAGAAATAGGTCAGGCATTAATAATAGCATAATTGTTTCTCTTGTACATTCCATTTTGTATTAAAAACTCCCCGAAAAAAAACGATATCAACCTTCATATATTCACCTAGTCTGATTTGAAATCTTATTCTTCTACCCTAAAAAACGTTTATATCAACCTTCATATATTCACCCAGTCTGAATTGAAATCATATTCTACCCCAAAACACGTTTATATCAACCTACACATATTCACCCAGTCTGCTTCGTAATCTTATTCTTCTACCAACACTTAATGGTAATGCTACAGACTGCTGTAATGGTATTACCAATCATTTAGGTTGTTAGTTGTATTTAGTATTTAAACATCACAAATCAAGGAAATTGTTAGTGTATTGTATATATCATATTTGGTTCCCAACTGCCATGACTGTGCTCGCAATGAGTGGTATCTTTTTTTCCCCTTGGCAAAGACTTCAAGTAAGAGACCAAACTATGGTTAGCAATATTAGGTCCGCGAACCTTTCCACTTAGGAATCACACGTATATATATATATATATATATATATATATATATATATATATATATATATATATATAACACACATATATATATGTATATATATACATATATATATACATATATATATGTATATATATATATATATATATATATATATATATATATATATATATATATATATATATATATATATATGAGTATATATACACACACACACACACATATATATATATAATATATATATATATATATATATATATATATATATATATACATGAGTATATATATATACATATATATATATATATATATATATATATATATATATATATATATGTGTGTGTGTGTGTGTGTGTGTGTGTGTGTGTAATGTGACTGTAAGTAAATGGTGTGCACCATTTAATACATACTCATTGTAAAATTATATGCAACAATTGTCTATATGATATAGAGACATAAACAGCCCTATTCACCTGTGTCATGTCCCGCCTACAAATGGTGGCAATGGATAGTAAGTCCCATTGGAATAAAAGAAAACAAAAAAGTCAATTCTTGCAATAACCACATTGACTGAATTAAAATACGCATCACCACCAGCCAATCTCTAATCTAACTGAAACAGAGGATCATCAAATATTGCCAAATGTCTTGCTTGGGGGTACACTCAGGCAGTCTGTTCTATCTAATTTTTCTTCTTCTTGTTTTGTTAAAAAAAAATTTATAGTTTATATAGGAAATATTTATTCTAATGTCGTTACTGTTCTTACAATATTTTATTTTTCTTTGTTTCCTTTCCTCACTGGGCTATTTTCCCTGTTGGGGCCCCTCGGCTTATAGCGTCCTGCTTTTCCAACTAGGGTTGTAGCTTAGCAAGTAATAATAATAATAATAATAATAATAATAATAATAATAATAATAATAATAATAATAATAATAATAAAGGGGATGAGGGGTTGGGTCACTGGTTAGATTCGTTTTGTTTTGTAAAAATCTTTATAGTTTATATAGGAAATTTTTATTTTAATGTTGCTACTGTTCTTAAAATATTTCATTTTTCCTTGTTTCCTTTCCTCACTGAGCTTTTTTCCCTGTTGGGGCCCCTGGGATTATAGCGTCCTGCTTTTCCAACTAGGGTTGTAGCTTAGCAAGTAAAAATAATAATAATAATAATAATAATAATAATAATAATAATAATAATAATAATAATAAAGGGGATGGGGGTGGGGTCACTAGTTAGATTCGTTTTGTTTTGTAAAAATCTTTATAGTTTATATTGGAAATTATTATTTTAATGTTGTTACTGTTCTTAAAATATTTTATTTTTCCTTGCTTCCTTTCCTCACTGGGCTATTTTCCCTGTTGGGGCCCCTCGGCTTATAGCGTCCTGCTTTTCCAACTAGGGTTGTAGCTTAGAAAGTAATAATAATAATAATAATAATAATAATAATAATAATAATAAAGGGGATGAGGGGTTGGGGTCACTAGTTAGATTCGTTTTGTTTTGTAAAAATCTTTATAGTTGACATTGGAAATTATTATTTAATGTTGTTACTGTTCTTAAAATATTTTATTTTTCCTTGTTTCCTTTCCTCACTGAGCTTTTTTCCCTGTTGGGGCCCCTGGGATTATAGCGTCCTGCTTTTCCTACTAGGGTTGTAGCTTAGCAAGTAGTAAGAGTAATAATGATAGTAACTACAAGACGAAGTTTCTGTGAGCTAATTGACAGATAAATTAATCAAGAAGAAATCAATGGTATACAAAGACTACAGACCTTCAGCCACATTCCGCCTCCACGTACACACCCACAGTCAAGACTAGACTAATTCCACAAATAGAAACAGGAGATGCCCCTTGAGACAGCAAACAATGAGAGTAAACAATGGACAACCCTTTAGTCTGCTGTCCAAGGACTCTCCCTCTAAAGAAAACATTCATGTTGATCCAGATCTCACTCCGCCAAATCTTGTTACATATTTCCTCAAACAAAAAGACGCTATTGCTGATATACTTTCTTTTCTTCTGTCCCACTTGGTGTAAAGTTTGCACCACAGAAAGATCTTTCAAGCAGGTTTTTTTTTTTTTTTTTTTTTTTTTTTTTTAATGAAATCAAGCACTTTATCTCGAGCTTTAATACAGTACACTTCCTTTTTTTTTTTTTTTTTTTTAATGAAATCAAGCACTTTATCTCGAGCTTTAATACAGTACACTTCCTTTTTTTTTTTTTTTTTTAATGAAATCAAGCACTTTATCTCGAGCTTTAATACAGTACACTTCCTTTTTTTTTTTTTTTTTTAATGAAATCAAGCACTTTATCTCGAGCTTTAATACAGTACACTTCCTTTTTTTTTTTTTTTTTTTTTAATGAAATCAAGCACTTTATCTCGAGCTTTAATACAGTACACTTCCTTTTTTTTTTTTTTTTTTAATGAAATCAAGCACTTTATCTCGAGCTTTAATACAGTACACTTCCTTTTATATATATATATATATATATATATATATATATATATATATATATATATATATATATATATATATATATATATATATATGAAATCAAGCACTTTATCTCGAGCTTTAATACAGTACACTTCCTTTCCTCAATACCGTTTTAATTAAATTCATAGAAGCATGTATTTCCTCTGCCACTCAAAAACCTAGCACTTCCCTTACCGGAATATTCAAAACTAAAGCAAGACTCATTACCATCAAGAACTGATGTGCAATAAAGGGTTTAAATTGAAGCAAAAAGAAGTGCTGGCATAATTCCAGCTTAATCTCACATCAATAAATGGAAAAAAATTGCCACTACATTTCCGGCATTTATTCTAGTTCATAGTGACAAAAAGGCAGACGATGCATTATCATTATTATTATTATTATTTTTATTATTATTATTTGTTAAGCTACAACCATAGTTGGAAAAGCAGGATGCTATAAGCCCAGGGGCCATAACAGGGAAAATAGCCCAGTGAGGAAAGGAACCAAGGAAAAATAAAATATTTTAAGAACAGTAACAACATCAAAATAAATATTTCCTATATAAACTATAAAAACTTTAACAAAACAAGAGGAAGGGAAATTAGATAGACTAGTGTGCCTGAGTGTACCCTCAAGCAAGAGAACTCTAACCCAAGACAGTGGAAGACCATGGTACAAAGGCTATGGCACTACCCAAGACTAAAGAACAATGGTCTGATTATGATACGACCAAAGACAAATAATAGGACTTATCAAAATCAATATTCCAAGAGTGATACTGCACTATTATGCAAATGTGAACAGAAAAATATATATTGATTAAAAACCATAAGAACCATTGAATACTGGCTTTTATATAAAGGCAACCGAACACAAATATTGTAGGG
>NC_090735.1:128177206-128179706 GCF_036898095.1 Palaemon carinicauda | reverse complement strand
CCTTAAAAGCAGATTTAAATTAAATTGGGGGATCAAAAGGAGTACTGTACGCAGGAATGGAATGAATAAAATTTTGATCTGCTTTTCCTATCATTAAGACGGAAATAATATAAAAAAAGAATATAGGATTTACTAGTATACGCAATTCTAATTACGTCAGTTCCAGAGGCTTTATTGAAAGAACAACTTTAATTTAAGTTTATCATTTTGCCTTCGTATTACTTTGCTAATCCGTCACTATATCTCTTTGTTACATCACACAATCCACAGATGAATATTTGCGAGGGGTAAACGATTCCCTCGGCTTCAGACAAATTTAGTTTAAAGGTTTAAAGGCCGCTCATGAATGGCAGGGGCAAGGGACAGTGACATTGCCCTATCGAGTAGGACAATGCCCTGGAGACTGACCATTATATGCTCAGCGACCAAGCCCCCCTCCCCCCTCCACATAAGCTAGGACCAAGGAGGGCCAGGCAATGGCTGCTGATGACTCAGCAGATAGACCTATAGGCATCCAAAAAGTACCCCATCCTTAGCTCACAAGGATGGTGAGGTTGCAGTGACCCAAGAAGCTAACGAGTCTGAGCGGGACTCGAACTCCAGTCTGGTGTTTACCAGTCAGGGACGTTACCACACATCGGCTACCACAACCCCAGATATTAGTATGCCTAAAGGTAAAAATGTCTTCTTTCAGTTCCAGTATCATCAAAATAGATGCTCGCCAGAACGTCAGCCGGTCAAGCACAACACCCCAACTGTGGTGCTGAAACTGACAGAGGCCTCCCTAGTAAACAGTTTAAACTCACAGTTCCGGACTGGGATCGATCTGCTGTCATGCGATTGTTAGGCGAATAAGTTAAAACTGTACTAACCCGGAGGCTTATTTCAAAGTATTTAGTAACTGGTAATTAAAATTTCATTAACAACCAAATTGTTGTTGTTAACCTATCAAAAATATCAAAATGAGCTATAAAAATGCATTTGTTCTCTAGCTCAGAAAGTGGGCTTTATATCAACCGACTGACTACAAATAATCAAGACTGCTTAACTATGAGTCAATTATTCTTAGTGAGGCAGATTTTTACCGACTCCCAGGGGTGCCATTTTAGCTCGGAAAAGCTTCCTACTCGCTGATTGGTTGGACAAGATCATTCTAACCAATCAGATAGCAGGAAACTTTTCCAAGTTAAAAGGGCACCGCTGCGAGTCAGTGCAAATGCGTCTCATTAAAAAAAATTGAGTATAGGACATGATAATGATAATTTCAAAACACACCGAATAGTTAACCTAAGGGTAAAAGGAGAGGAAAGAATAAAGATTAAGAGCACTTGAAAAAATCAATAAAAACAACAAATGTAAAGGGGATGGAAGTAAATAAAAACACGCGAACCCGGAAGAGCAATAGTAAAAGAGAAAAGGAAAAAACAATATTAGAAAAGTTAATATAGAACGTAAGAGAAGAGAAAAAAGGGATATAGCAAAAAAGTGAACCTGAGGGCCTAGTAGGCCTATATACGATACTTTTAGACCAAATATAACCATTGTTTTTTTTTTTTTTTTATTTGGCACCGCTTATGAGGTCTAATCGGAATAATATAATAAAAAATAAAAACATTCCTCATTTCTAAATATAATTCATCTCGTAAAATATTTAAAAGAAAAGATATTTTTTATGAAAATTCCTTGGTTCATTTTAACATGAAATAATTTTTACCAATATATAAAATAGTCATCATGGAAACTATCTAAGAATCTACCTATGGACAAATGATACTAGTTACATATGACATATCTGTTTTGATGTTGTTACTGTTTTCAGAATGATTTATATTAATTTGTTCTCATCATTAATTTATTTCCTTATTTTCTTTCCTTACTGGGCTATTTTTACCTATTGGAGCCCTTGGGCTTATAGCATCTTGCTTTTCCAACTAGGGTTTTAGCTTGGCTAGTAATAATAATAATAATAATAATAATAATAATAATAATAATAATAATAATAATAATAATAATATAACATTCGTCAATAATAAACGATGAACTCTTTCTGTGATTCTCCATTATGTAACATATTGAAGAATAAATATAAATCAAATTTATTCTCTGAATCTTTAACAGAGCGGTCATCAGAAGTTCAGTGGAAGGATTAGCTAACCTCACCCATGAAGAGCAGCTGTATGGCTGCTTTCGAGGTCAATAAAAGAGGCAAACGTCACTCTACAAAATACAGTGAAATGGCCATAATTACTGTCCATCGTATATAAGAAAAACTGGTTGCACTTCATTAAAATTAATTTGCAATACCTAACAGGACTGAAGCTCTAGAGACTGAGGAGATTAGGTTGACCAAAATAATTACCCCAGAGAGAGAGAGAGAGAGAGAGAGAGAGAGAGAGAGAGAGAGAGAGAGAGAGAGAGAGAGAGAGAGATAATGTCTAGATGTTTTGCGAGGAAAATTAACCCCATAAATGAAAAAAGAAAATGTTTGTAACAGAATAAG
>NC_090735.1:128169706-128174706 GCF_036898095.1 Palaemon carinicauda | reverse complement strand
GTAACATAATCAACATCTGTTTCTCGCCAGCATCTCAAAAAATCAAAAGTCTACTCTTTTTTAAGATGAATACCCTGAACACCAAAATTAAATTTACAAGGTTCTTAAATTTAATGAAACTGAAAATACTTCTTTCTTTATTATCCCTGATGTAAACAACGAAAAATATAAAGATACAGAGATTTAGAGAAGAAAAAGAATGGAGGAAATGCAGGATGCTGAGATTTTAAGACCAGTCATAATTGCTGAAGTTAAAAACTTCCACATGGCGAAGTTAGCATTTTCCCTCGCTACTTGAGCGGTACATTTTATGTGTGCACGAGCTTGAAATGTTGCGGTAGTTCAGCATAAAGTTTTAAAACTTCAACATGAGTAAACCCTGGCTATTCTACAAAGTTAAATTCCGCTTGATAGCATAAAGAAATATACTGACGCTTAAAATATAAACTAGCAATCCGAAGAGTGGAACTTGAGAAAACAAAAAGTTATTCCAAAACACAAAACGTTTAGCCTTAAACTAAGCACTAGGACGTGTAAAACTAACAAGCAAGAATGAGGACATACACTTGGTCTTTAATATTTATTTATTTCTAGTCATATATAGGCTATATATATGTGTGTGTACATACATACACACACATATATATACATATATAATATATATAATATATATATATAAATCATATATATATATATGTATATATAAATTATATATATATATATATATATATGTATATGTATATATAAATTATATACATATATATATATATATATATATACACATATACATAATTCATGAATTACAAAGCTAGAAATAGTTTGAAAAAAAATATTTCCCATTTTATCTAATAAATCTAGAACGTTTGAATAAACGTCATTCTGACATTCCTCTGTCCCTAACATCCATGAATGAAATCTGCGTGCTTAACTAAACTCAGAAACATGCAATGTTAGATTACAATTTTTTTGAGTATTTTGTGGTGTAGGAAGTGATTTCAAAGTCTAGTCACACCAAAAGTTCAACATTTCCTAATCTTAGTACAGCTACCTATTCTTAGCTCAACAACTACCTATTCTTAATACAGCAACCATCTATTCTTAGTACATCTATCTATTCTTAATTCAACAGCTATCTATTCTTAGTACAAAATTTACCTATTGTTAGTTCAACAACTACCTATTCTTAGCCCAACAACTAACTATTCTTATTACAACAGCCACCTATTCTTAGTACAACAACCACATATTCTTAGAACAACTCTGCGTATCCTTAGCCCAAAAACTCCCTATTCTTAGTAAAAAAAAACACCTATTCTTAGTAAAACATCTACATATTCTTAGTACAGCAACTACATATTCTTAGTACAACAACTACCTATTCCTAGTTCAACAACTAACTGATCTATAACTACTGTACCATATGCAATTAACTTCACTCTCTGAATTAACGACTCTTCTATTATAAAGTCAACCAAAACGACATGGGATAAGGCTAAGTTTACATCTAGGAATAAGTTACCTTGAATATACAAGAAATCACTTGATTAACAATTGAAATTATCTTAGTTAATAATTTTACCCTAGCCTTTATAAACACACGTAACAGACAATGTTTATTGCAATAACATAGGATAAATACTGTAGCAATAAATTTGCAATCAAACTGGGCAAATATAAACTCATGGGAAAGTATATTATTATTATCATTATTATTATTACTTGCTAAGCTACAACCCTAGTTGAAAAAGCAGGATGCTATAAGACCAGGGGCTCCAACAGGGAAAATAGCCCAGTAAGGAAAGGAACAAGGAAAAATAAAACATTTTAAGATCAGTAACATTAAAATAAATATCACTTACATAAACTATAAAAACTTTAACAAAACAAGAAGAGAAAAACGATAGAATAGTGTGCTCGAGTGTACCCTCAAACATATGTATATACGTACACGTATGTGTATGGAATACCGAACTGGAAAGCTCCCCACCCCCCCCCCTCCTGGCACACGGGACTCACAACTTTGATAAATCGTTCGATCAGAAAATCCGCAGCTGTCAGCAATTCTAAATTCCCATTATATACATACCCTGCATCACCACCCATTCATCCCTCCAAAAACCCCGGCTCTCTTTTATTCATTTACCAGCTTTAGTTCGCAAAGCCTCTACGCAAAGGAGTTATTGGGCATTCTTCTTTAAAGGATTTCGCCAAAATATATATAAAAAAAAATGTCCGAAAACTTCATTTTTTAAAACTCCAACTTCCCACTCAATATTGTGCTCGATCTGCAGAAGCAAATGCTTCCAATCTTTCATTTTTGAAAGGAATCCTCCTCCTCCCTCCTCCTCCTCCCCCTCCTCCTCCTCCTCCCTATACTCCCAGTCTTTCCACTACACTCCCCCCACCCCCGTACCCCTCCCCTATATTACCCATGATGGCCGTCGTTCTTGCCGTGGATATCGCCTTTAACTTGCCATATCCACTTGTGGATCCTCTCTCTCTCTCTCTCTCTCTCTCTCTCTCTCTCTTTATATATATATATATATATATATATATTACATATATATACACACACATATATATATACATATATATAAATATATATATATATATATATATATTACATAGATATACACACATATATATATACATATATATATATATAAATATATATATATATATATATATATCGTTTGTTCTGTGCGTAAATAATGTACATCTTATATATCATTCAGTATTTCAATATATATCAGGTATCAAAATATATCAAAACACCAAGAAAAACCTTGAATGAAAATGTTGAAAGAGAGTCACAGTCAGCAACATGAAAAAATACAACACAGAAATGTGAAAAGAAAAAAAAAACTAAATTCATGATAGAAGAAGAATCTCAAAACGCAGTAATGGAAGGTTTCCATTTTGGTATCTGAAGTGTTTATAGCTACTCATCACCTCTGAAGAGATTCTTAAACGCCCTCATAATGCCCAATTATATAAAATTACATGAAATCATGATGCAGTGTTACTCAGAATGAGATTATATTTGAAGTTTGATATAGTAGGTAATGTGAAAATAGTCATTAGGTGGAGACGCATTTTAAAGCATTAAAGATATAGTTTCAATCTCGCTTATATATACATATATATATATATATATATATATGTATATATATATATATATATATATATATATTTCCTTTCGGCCACGCTCATCTCTCTCTCTTCCGTCGGGCAGGAGAGGAAGGAGAGTAATCATACAGTGGTGAGAGGGATACGTGTGCTTGTGTGTGCACATCACTCTAAATATTTAGCCAGCATTTTTGACGGATCGTGTACACTAGTGTAATCATAAATTGCTTAGATAAGCATCACCATGAAATTTACCATCTTAAATCTTGATGGTATCATTATTATTATTATCATTATTATTATTATTATTATTATTATTATTATTATTATTACTTGCTGAGGACACTTTGTTCTGTTTCTAAATAAAACGCTATACGCACATTCTATTCTTCGAGGGTGTAACTTGTTAATCAAAAATAAGATGAATGAGGCCACAGGTGTTTATATATTCTTGCTAGTATGGAATTAGGTCCATAAAATGAGAAGACGCACTTTACATAATTACGCATTGGACACACTCGCTTAATTTATAAATATTTGAAAGATGTTGATCTATTTTTATTTGTGGAGACTATTTGCCTAAGGAGCAAACAAAAATCCAGTGGCAGTATTTTTGCCTCAGGAGCAAACAAAAATCCAGTGGCAGTATTTTTGCCTCATGAGCAAACAAAAATCCAGTGGCAGTATTTTGCCTCAGGAGCAAACAAAAATCCAGTGACAGTAGTTTTGCCTCAGGAGCAAACAAAAATCCAGAGACAGTATTTTTGCCTCAGGAACAAACAAAAATCCAGTAGCAGTATTTTTGCCTCAGGAGCAAACAAAAATCCAGTGACAGCATTTTTGCCTTAGGAGCAAACAAAAATCCAGTAACAGTAGTTTTGCCTCAGGAGCAAACAAAAATCCAGTGACAGTAGTTTTGCCTCAGGAGCAAACAAAAATCCAGAGACAGTATTTTTGCCTCAGGAACAAACAAAGATCCAGTGACAGTATTTTTGCCTCAGGAGCAAACAAAAATTCAGTGGCAGTATTTTTGCCTCAGGAGCAAACAAAAATCCAGAGGCAGTATTTTTGCCTCAGGAGCAAACAAAAATCCAGAGGCAGTATTAATGCCTCAGGAGCAAACAAAATTCCAGAGGCAGTATTTTTGCCTCAGGAGCAAACAAAAATCCAGAGGCAGTATTTTTGCCTCAGGAGCAAACAAAAATTCAGTGACAGTATTTGGAAAAATTATAAATTGACCAACAAGACGTAACCCGCTTTGATCTACATTATCCATAAGGCACAAACTTCGACTTTACATTTTCCCCCAGAATAATTTGATTTGGTACATGGTCACATTACCGAAGTTAAACACACAGTTTTTATCTGTTATTACTGTAACATTTTATCATGAAAAAAGATGAAAATTCTGAAGGATACAGGCCATATTTTGAGCTGAAAAGGTTCGCATAGGTCTATGTAGATAGAAATGAGTACGGACATCGTATGACTACTTTTCTTATGTAAATGCACTACCAAGGTAGTTTGTATTAGAAAAATCTAAATGAAAAAAATAAGATTGACAAAAATCTATAGAAAACATGGAGTAATCTATCAAGGAAATAGTATTCTACAGATGAGCACTTACATTTTTTTTTCCATATTAGGTCATTGGCGATTTGTAAATTCATAAATTCTGTCATTCAGAAATCTTATGGAAATCACAGTCAGGAAAAGTCAAACGTGTTTGACTATCTACCTTAATTAAAAACACAAAGTCCCTTCGGGCAAAATCTACATACAGACAACGAAATAATTTTGCAATACCGATTTACAAAACCGTCCTTAACAATTTGATATTGCAAGTTCTGAAATCTATTCGATAATTTTGT
>NC_090735.1:128159706-128167206 GCF_036898095.1 Palaemon carinicauda | reverse complement strand
ATAGACGCCTCGGGGGAACACAAAATTTAATTACCCGTTCATTGATGTCCGTCAGCGTATTCCTCGGGGGTTAATGGCTCGGTTAGTTTGTTTGTGCTTGCAAACCTATTTCCCTAAAAGTTATTTACTTACTGGCTTTTGGCATTGCGTGGGCCACTTCTACAGTTTGAACAAATTTAAAAAAAATTTATAATACGTGCTCCAGCTACTTATGACTCCATTACCCGACAGTGCTACAAAATACAAAGTTTCCTGTATTTTTTAGATATTCAAAACTACAGGCGATTATTACTTTGATTGATTAAATAACTTTTAATAGCCTCTATTACATTCGTAATACATTTTTATAAGTAATAGCAAGCCGAATTACAAATAACGAATTGGACTTTTTCACAATTAACAGCGTTGTGGTGTCCTGTTGGTAACGACCTTGCCAGCTGATCGCCAGACTGGGGTTCAAGTTCCCCTCAAACTCGTTAGTTCCTTTGTTCGCTGTAACCTTACCATTCTTGTGAGCTAAGGATGGAGGGTTTGGGGGGAGCCTATAAGTCCACCTGTCGAGAGTCATCAGCAGCCATTGCCTGACCCTCCCTGATCCTAGCTTGGGTAGAAAGTGGCTTGGGCGCTGATCATATGTATATATGGTTAGTCTCTATAGGGTATTGTCCTGCTTGCTAGGGCAATGTACTCTGTCCCTTGCCTCTGCCATTCACGATCGGCCTTCAAAACCTTTAAACGGCCAGCAGAATTAAAAACATTAAAACGAACTGGAATTTTCCACAAGCAAACAAAAAGCAGAATTAAAATAAAACAAAAGGAATTGAAAAAAAAAAAATACTGATAATCGTCTAATACTTTCAGATCCTGAATTAAACATTAAGCTGCATTTCGCTCAAATCACCAATAAACATCACACAACCCCGATGGGAAAAGGATTTAAGAATGATATACTCCAAATTTCCGAGAAAAAAAAAAAAAAAAAAAAAAAAAAAAAAAAAAAAAAAAAGGCCTATCAATATCCAAATGGAAGAGTATAAAAAGGTATTTCTCCGGGAAAAATCTACAGCGAGTGCACACTAACCCGCCAACTCTAATAAACATCAATCGCCGACATTAGGCAATCAATGTCGGACATCATTCCCCTAGAATATTTATGAAATTCCGATAACATGGCCCAAACTTGAAATTCGCTTCGGTGCGCGAGCTAGCTCGCTCTCTCTCTCTCTCTCTCTCTCCATATATAAGTTTGTCTATAAATCGTATATCAATATATGAAATATTACATAGAACTATATAGATATGTATGTAATGTATATAAATATATATATTCAGATATGCACAATCACATATACAAGCATATATACAGTACTGTACTGTACTAGTGTGTGTGTGTATATATATATATATATATAATATACATATATATATATATATATATATATATATGTGTATATATACACAAACATATATACACGCATATGCAGTATATACATAATGTAATAATTTATGTATTTTATATACATACAAACACACACACACACACACACATATATATATATATATATATATATATATATATATATATATATATATATATATAAATTACGATTTGAAGTCCATGTTCACAAATGTGATTGGAGGAAACTCGTCAACCCATACTAAATATGACCACAGGTTTAACATAAGCAAAATTCACAGTTATATTTCAAATGAAATGATTTTACACCGGGTCTTTATCTTATTTCTAATGATCTTCAGTAGTCACTAAAAAAATTGTAAATGTCTTATCAATCAAAATTTGTAGTCTAAAAACTTCTAAATGGCTTATCAACAAAAATTTGTAGTCTAAAAACTTCTAAATGGCTTATCAACCAAAATTTGTAGTAGTCTAAAAACTTCTAAATGGCTTATCAACTAAAATTTTAGTAGTCTAAAAACTTCTAAATGGCTTATCAACCAAAATTTGTAGTAGTCTCAAAACTTCTAAATGGATTATCAACCAAAACTTGTAGTAGTTTAAAAACTTCTAAATGGCTTATCAACCAAAATTTGTGGTAGTCTCAAAACATCTAAATGGCTTATCAACCAAAATTTGTAGTAGTCTAAAAACTTCTAATTGGCTTATCAACCAAAATTGGTAGTAGTCTCAAAACTTCTAAATGGCTTATCAACCAAAATTGGTAGTAGTCTCAAAACTTCTAAATGGCTTATCAACCAAAATTTGTAGTCTAAAAACTTCTAAATGGCTTATCAACCAAAATTTGTAGTAGTCTCAAAATTTCTAAATGGCTTACCAACCAGAATTTGTAGTAGTCTAAAAACTTCTAAATGGCTTATCAACCAAAATCTCCAGAGATATAGAGACAACGCACAAGAATGTTCATTTGTGTTCATATTTATGAACACCTACATTGAAGGTCCCGACGATTTTTTGAATACCATACAAAGGAAGTATACGAAACGTTAATTATTAAATAAGCCTCTGGATTTTATATTAAACTGTAAATCAAAGTAGTAGGTTCTCCTTTAAAAAGGGCATAAGAGGATGGATCAATTTACAATGGGCTAAATAGCTTGTTGCAGACAGAATATATATAAACTGTAAATACAGTATATATATATATATATATATATATATATATATATATATATATATATATATATACAGTATTATATACATGAGTCTGTGAATGTGTAAGTATACATAAATATACTTACACACACACACACACACACACACATATATATATATATATATATATATATATATATATACAGTGTTATATACATGAGTCTGTGAATGTGTAAGTATACATAAATATACTTACTCACACACACACACACACATATATATATATATATATATATATATACATATATATATATATACAGTGATATATATATATATATATATATATATATATATACAGTGATATATATATATATATATATATATATATATATATATATATATATATATATATGTGTGTGTGTGTGTGTGAATGTGTAAATATACATAAATATACATCACGTGAGAAGTTTAGTGGAAGTAAAGCAAAGATGAAGTAGAGTAAATAATGACAATTATAACATGCAAAAAGAAAAGTCATTTTTACACAATTACACCACCAATAGCCAAGAAACGTTTCAGTAACTACTCTACTGTATATCATCAAATTATCTGCTCGATGTAATATATTTGAACGAAATAAAACAAACTTGGGTTGCTACATACGATAAGAGAAAGGTCACTGCCATTAATGGTTAAAAATAAATGACACAAACCACATTATTACAGTAATGATGTACAAGTGTTACTCATCAATTAAAAAACTAATTAATTTACAAAATAATTATTAAACTTGATAGTCCAACCTTTTTCACTAAAATGAATTTTCTATAATACTTCAAATTTATCATTAATAAGAATTAATATCTACTTCAGGAGCCAAAGCATTCCTTTATTCTAAACGATTATTTCTATTTCTACTGATACAGAATCTCAAGCGTTCATTGATATCAAATACGAACTAAAAACAATTGTAACATTATTTAAAAATGAAGTTTATTTTTCTCGTGTAAAATAACAAATGAAATTAATGTCAAAGTTTTTTTTACCACTGAAAACCTGTGTATAAAATATTGTAGAGTATTCAAGCTTTCCTTCATTCAAATTCTACCTTTGAAATTGAAACATTCTATCACTTTTTGATTACGTTATGTTGATAATAAGAATTGTTCATTTAAAAAGAAAACTTGGGTTGCAGGAATGGAATGCAAAAAAAAAAACTCTTAACTGGGGTCAAAAGAAAAAAGAAGAAGAAGAAGAAGAAGAAGAAGAAAAAAATACGAATTAAAACAATTGTAACATTAATTAAAGATGAAGTTTATATTTCCAGTTTAAAATAACTAAAATTAATGTCAAAGTTTTTTTTACCACTGAAAACCTGTGTATAAAATATTATAGAGTACTCAAGCTTTCCTTCATTTAAATTCTACCTTTAAAACTGAAACATTATACCACATTTTGATTACGTTAAGTTGATAATAAGAATTGTTCATTTAAAAAGTAAACTCGAGTTGCAGGGATGAAATGCAAAAAAAAAAAAAAAAAAAAAAAAAAAAAAAAAAAAAAAAAAAAAAAAAAAAAAAAAAAAAACACACACTTTAACTGGGGTCAAAAAAAAGAAGAAGAAGAAGAAGAAGAAGAAGAAGAAGAAGAAGAAGAAGAAGAAGAAGAAGAAGAAGAAGAAGAAGAAGAAGAAGAAGATCTACCCAACGCTAGGGAGAAAAATCCCTAACTCGTATCATCCTGGTGAAGAGGAAAATGAATTTATAACTTCCCACTTCCGAATTACATCCTGTCCCTCATACCTTTTTACACTAGATTTCATTGCAAAAGTAATTTCTACACGTTGATATTATTCGCGAATGAATAACAAAGTCCTCCGTTGGAAAATAAGATTACAAAACTAATTATCACTTCAATGAGGTAGCAAAAGACTCGTTGAGAAAACAATCCATGCAGACGAAAATAAAATAAAATTTGAATAGGCCTAATTCAGTTATACGGAACGCATATGAAATTATTTTAGTAAGTGCACGCCAACAATGAAATACACACAAACACATACATTTCAATGACATAAAATAAAATAAACTTTAAGAGCAAGAATCAATGAGTTAAAGGGTATAAAAATGTTATAAAATTTAATGTTATTATATCGAACAGAAAGGTAACCATTTTATGAACACTCAAAAATTCGTATTCAGCCTCACACACATTTGTATATACACAAAAACACACACAAACTATATATATATATATATATATATATACATTATATATATATATATATACATATATATATATACACACATATACGTATAAATGTGTGCGTGTGTATTTTCCAATATCAAGCAATTTACCTTTGAGGCTGCAGAAAAAGAGCAACGCATACGTCGCTGAAAGATTGAGCAGTTAAAAGATGAATGTGACCATATATATATATATATATATATATATATATATATATATATATATATACATATCAAATATATATCTATATATATATACATATATATATATATATATATACAGTATATATATATATATATAAATATATATATATATATATATATATACATATATATATATTAATATATATGTGTGATTGTGTGTATATATATATATATATATATATATATATATATATATATATATATATATACAGTATATACATACACACACATATATGTATACACATATATATATATATATGTATATATATATATTATATATAAACATAATCAGTCATTACTAGTCCATTGCAGGACAAAGGCATCAGATATGTCCTTCCAAATGGATTTGTTTATGGTCCCAATCTATACCAGCAAATTTTCTTAATTCGTCAATCCACTGTCTTCTCTTCCTTCCTCTGCTTCTATTGCAATCTATAGGTACCCATTCCGTTATTCTTTTTGTCCATTTATTATCTGTCCCTTCCATTATCCTGCTCATGTCCATTTCTTTTTCTTACATTTGTAGGAATATTCTCGACTTTAGTTTGCTCTTGTATCCTAGTAGCTTTTTTCTGTCTCTTATTGTTAATCCCATCATTATTATTCCCATAGCTCTTCGAGTTGTAACTAGCTAATGTTCTAAGGCCTCAGTAAGGCTCCAAGATCTATAGATAGAAACATAGAAAGATGCATAGATAGATAACTGGAGATATAAATAGATAGATACAGAATATATAATTATGCATACATAGTATGCGTATCTATGTGTATTCCGCTATTCATAGAACCATTACCACCACATCACTGCCATTATCATTCATCTAAAGAATGTTTAAATCCCACCAAAAAGGCTAAGGTATTGAATTTGAATAATCTATGAATGGTACCAACTTCCCGATTCAAAACCAGGGTTGCCAGGTTGGCCTTTTTTCAGGCCAAAAAAAACTCAAGTTCGGCCTTATTGAAATTGGTTGGCCTTTAGTAACATTATGAAAAAAGTGGGCCTTAAATACTGTATTTTTGGCCTTTTTTCTAATATTGGGTTGGTCTTTTAAAGCTGTGGTTGATTAGAAGTTGGCCTTTTCTCGTTTAGAAGACCTGGCAACCCTGTTCAAAACACTCTTTGCCTTTACATTTCAATGCATGCCACCAAACCACATACATCTCTTTCCTCCCTGTCTTTTACGAGGAGTTCAACAGCGAAAACAAGTACTACAAGCTGCAACCTGGCACTATACGGGCATAGACACCTCACACGTCCCATCGTTACCGTCACCCGCGGCGCTTTTATTACTTGTTATTATTATTGTTATTCTGGCAGCGTCGCTGCTCTTCTCTGGTGGCAGACCATGACGGCAAAAATGGCAAACGTGTCTCGGGGAGAATCGCCCTGGCCTGGCAGGGTCTTGTTTTAATGTCTGGTATTATCCTCGAACACAGAATTATCGCAACTTTACTTCTTTTTTTTCTGCCAAAGGGAATTCACTTCACTTGATTATTATTATTATCATTATTATTATTATTACTACTTGCTAAGCTACAACCCTAGTAGGAAAAAGAGGATGCTATAAGCCCAGGAGCCCCAACAGGGAAAATAGCCCAGTGAGGAAATGAAACAAGGAAAAATAAAATATTTTAAGAACAATAACAGCATTAGAATAAATATTTCCTATATAAACTATAAAAACTTTGCCCAAAACAAGAGGAGGAGAAATGAGATAGAATAGTGTGCCCGAGTGTACCCTCAAGCAAGAGAACTCTAACCCAAGACAGTGGAAGACCTTGGTACAGAGGCTATGGCACTACCCAAGAATAGAGAACAATGGTTTGATTTTGGAGATATAATGCTAATTATGCTTTCTGGTGTGATTGATCATATTAGACGATATAAACTGTGATTTCCAATTTGTTTTTACTTTTTAAAATCTTGTCTAATTCAATTCACAATAATACCTGAAGAAGAGGAAGGACTTATCCTCGAAACGCGTCGTAGTTTTTACTATTTTGTACCAAAAGTTTTACTTGTATTTTGTGAGAATATACTTGAAAAGTCTTCCCGATTTTGTCATTCACCCGACTGATGAATTTTTCAAGTCTGCTGGCTGATTGTAGCGCTCTAGAGAAGAGAATTATCCGGAAAATAGAAAAATTGGATAAGAAAATAAACTCTGCCGATGCAGCCATTACTTTTAACTCAACCTGCCTAAAAGAGGGTCTCCTACCACGAAATAATAATAATAATAATAATAATAATAATAATAATAATAATAATAATAATGAGTGGCGTCCCCTCCCACAGGCCTAGAGAAAAAAAATTGAAAAAGGGATAGGCCTAACTAAGTAGGAACAAGTGTATACAACTCGTAAAGTTAGAAAGGTTATAGGCATGCGAAAAATAAAAGTTTTTTGTAGTTCCTAAACATGTATATAATAAATAATAAATAAATAAATAATAAATAATAAAAAATAATAATATAT
>NC_090735.1:128097206-128154706 GCF_036898095.1 Palaemon carinicauda | reverse complement strand
GTGACACCCTAGCAGTACCAGCTGAACTCGGTTGAGTCCCTTGTCAGGCTGGGAGGAACGTAGAGAGTAGAGGTCCCCTTTTTGTTTTTGTTTCTTTGTTGATGTCGGCTACCCCCCAAAATTGGGGGAAGTGCCTCGGTATATGTATGTATGTATGTATGACCAAAGGAAGCTGCAAGCCAAATTCCACCGTTTCTACCACAACTTAACGATTTCACTAAATCTTTCGACACGTCTGGACCATCCACTGAATACTCTAATTATTCCAGCCAACACATTTTGACCAAATACACACCAATGTCCTTCCTACACACAACTAAAAATAGACAGACAGGGGAAATACGTCACCCTCATAAACTAACTGCCTAAGTCATTTTCTCCACTTGTTGGGAAATTAAAAAGAAAACCTCATTTCCTAATTCTTTATATCATTGTGGTGAGCTTCAATTAACAAATTCTTATTCACAAATTCTTCTATTAAGAATATGTGAATTGAAACTCAAGACAATGATATAAAGAAATAGGAAATGAGGTTTCTTTTTGATTTCCCAACAAGTGGAGAAAATGACTTAGGCAGTTAGTTTATGAGGGTGACGAATAGCTAGTGGGTCTAACCAACTGTTTTCTCTTCAATTTATGTTTTATCTTCTTGATCATCTACCACCACCTCACTCATCATCAGTATCTCCTCCTACTTCCATTGACGCAAAGGGCCTCGATTATATTTCGCCAGTTGTCCCTATCTTGAACTTTCAATTCAATTCTTCTCCATTCATCATCTACTTCGCGCTTCACAGTCCTCAGTCATGTAGGCCTGGGTCTTCCAACTCTTCTAGTTCCTTGTGGAGCCCAGCTGAACGTTAGGTGAACTGATCTCTCTTAGTTATTTTTTTTTTCTGACATAAAATTTAATACAATGAAGGGTAATTCCTTTACGTAACATAATCTACAATAGTATGAGAAACCTTTAATCATTTAAATTTGAATTAGAGGAAAAATCTATTATCAATAATCATAATTATTACGCTTTCTTTATTTTTCACAAGTTGAAAACAATAGAAATTCAGACGCTTTATAGTTCTCAGCCACGAAGACCTGGGTCTTCCAACTCTTCTAGTGCCTTGTGGAGCCCAGCTGAACATTTAGTGAACTAATTTCTCACTCAGTAGAACGAAATCTAATATTCTATCAACTTGTAGTTGTACATGTCCAAATTATTATTATTATTATTATCATTAAATGCTAAGCTACAACCCTAGTTGGAAAAGCAGGATGCTATAAGCCCAGGGGCTCCAACAGGGAAAATAGCCCAGTGAGGAAAGGAAACAGAAAAAAACAAAATATTTCAAGAAGAGTAACATTAAAATAAATAACTGCTATATAAACTATATAAACTTTAACAAAACAAAAGGAAGAGAAACGAGATAGAATAGTGTGCCCGAGTGTACCCTCAGGCAAGAGAACTTTAACCCAAGAGAGTGGAAGACCATGGTACAGAGGCTATGGCACTACCCAAGACTAAAGAACAATGGTTTGATTTTGGAGTGTCCTTCTCCTAAAAGAGCTGCTTAC
Source organism: Palaemon carinicauda (assembly GCF_036898095.1). Taxonomy (NCBI): domain Eukaryota; kingdom Metazoa; phylum Arthropoda; class Malacostraca; order Decapoda; family Palaemonidae; genus Palaemon; species Palaemon carinicauda. The sequence continues at coordinate 128,153,134 of NC_090735.1, read as the reverse complement.
CAAAGCTAAAGAGTCTCTTCTATCCTTAGCAAGAAGAAAGTGGCCACTGAACAATTACAGTGCAGTAACCCCTTGGATGACGAACAATTGTTTGGTAATGATAATGATTTGTTTCTTTCCTCTTACAGTAATTATCATACGTGAAAGTACTATCAACTCCCCCTGTATTCACGTCTTTCTATCATTCACAGGTGCAAACATTCGAGTAGGACATACCTAATAGACCTTTGTGGGGAAAGAATCTTGCTTGATTGTACATTCGGGCACACTATTCTACCGAATTTCTCTTCCTCTTGTTTTGTTAAAGTTTTTATGGTTTATATAGGAATTATTCATTTTAATGTTGTTACTGTTCTTAAAATATTTTTTTCCTTGTTTCCTTTCCTCACTGGGATATTTTCCCTATTGGGGCCCCTGGGCTTATAGCATCCTGCTTTTCCAACTAGGGTTGTAGCTTAGCAAGTAGTAGTACAATACATTACATTATTCAAGACAGAAAGAATGTAAGCGTTCTCAGATATTTTTCGCCATATCTCAGCCACAGTGACTCCAACTTCCCTCCACATACACACACACACACACACACACACACACACACGTTCAGCATTGGGCAAATTGGCCTCACTAAAAAGCCCCCAGGTCTCACCAATCCTCTCATTTTGTAAAATCCACTATGATTAGCCCAAGCATAAAAAAGTACTACGCCGGTACCCAAGAATACTAGAAAAAAAATTAAAAAATTAAGCAATTATTATATCAAATAAGCTTTAGGAGAATAAAAAGAAAAAAAAAATTCATATAAATAAAATTGTGGTTAAAACCACACTTTCCATCGCCCTTACTAATACTTAATTCTCGTAACTATTCCCTACCATGATTAGCTAGCTAACTGTCCTCCCTCTTCTTTCTGGCAGATTTTTTGTCAGCGAAAAAAATTACTTTATAAAATGAAGGACAGTAACTAGAGTACTGCACTCCATTGCATTTCCAGCAATGCCTGCCTTGTGTACCAACCGTGTGTCACTCCGGGGTCACCAATGTGACGGGCCTTAGGGAAAAGGTTGTGACTCAAAGACAATGTGAAAGCAACTTATTTTCCCATTGTCTTTGAGTCACACCAATGTGACGGGCCTTAGGGAAAAGGTTGTGACTCAAAGACAATGTGAAAGCAACTTATTTTCCCATTGTCTTTGAGTCACACCAATGTGACGGGCCTTAGGGAAAAGGCTGTGACTCAAAGACAATGTGAAAGCAACTTATTTTCCCATTGTCTTTGAGTCACACCAATGTGACGGGCCTTAGGGAAAAGGTTGTGACTCAAAGACAATGTGAAAGCAACTTATTTTCCCATTGTCTTTGAGTCACACCAATGTGACGGGCCTTAGGGAAAAGGTTGTGACTCAAAGACAATGTGAAAGCAACTTATTTTCCCATTGTCTTTGAGTCACACCAATGTGACGGGCCTTAGGGAAAAGGCTGTGACTCAAAGACAATGTGAAAGCAACTTATTTTCCCATTGTCTTTGAGTCACACCAATGTGACGGGCCTTAGGGAAAAGGTTGTGACTCAAAGACAATGTGAAAGCAACTTATTTTCCCATTGTCTTTGAGTCACACCAATGTGACGGGCCTTAGGGAAAAGGTTGTGACTCAAAGACAATGTGAAAGCAACTTATTTTCCCATTGTCTTTGAGTCACACCAATGTGACGGGCCTTAGGGAAAAGGCTGTGACTCAAAGACAATGTGAAAGCAACTTGTTTTCCCATTGTCTTTGAGTCACACCAATGTGAAGGGCCTTAGGGAAAAGGTTGTGACTCAAAGACAATGTGAAAGCAACTTGTTTTCCCATTGTCTTTGAGTCACACCAATGTGACGGGCCTTAGGGAAAAGGTTGTGACTCAAAGACAATGTGAAAGCAACTTATTTTCCCATTGTCTTTGAGTCACACCAATGTGACGGGCCTTAGGGAAAAGGTTGTGACTCAAAGACAATGTGAAAGCAACTTATTTTCCCATTGTCTTTGAGTCACACCAATGTGACGGGCCTTAGGGAAAAGGTTGTGACCCAAAGACAATGTGAAAGCAACTTATTTTCCCATTGTCTTTGAGTCACAACCTTTTCCCTAAGGCCCGTAACATTGGTGACCCCGGAGTAACACACGGTTGGTACACTTGTTACCAGGATTACATGTCTCGGGTCACGAGAATCTGATTATATAACCACTGTCTCTCCACAAGCTTCATAATTACAAAACTATTTGTAAGTTACAATGCTCAGTCTCGCGAGAATAATTTTACATATATGAAAGAGCTTGCGTTCATAGTCATAAAAATTTACGCTTATTTGCATTTTTTTGCTTCGTATCCTATAAATATAAAAAGCTATCATATGAGTTATTTATAAATAGAGATTTATTTCTTTAATACACGAGCACAAGAACTATTTAAAGTGGGGTGTAGAGTTGGTAGGGCCTGATATATATATATATATATATATATATATATATATATATATATATATATATATATATATATATATATATATACACACACATATACTGTGTATATATATATATATATATATATATATATATATATACTGAAGTTCGGTTGAATCCATGTAAAAAAAAGTTACATAAGAAAAAATGGTAAAAAAGAAATTCACGGATTGTGAGCAAATCTCCTTAAAGTACGACTTTCATTCTTTCCACTCTTCTCCCCCTTCAGCCATTCCCCTCTTCCTGTGTCCCGTAAGGGACGACGCTATTAAATCGTGACCGAGAATTATATCCTTTTAGCTGACCTAAAAGACAACTCCTCCCAGTAAAAAAAAAAAAAAAAAAAAAAAAAAAAAAAAAAAAAAAAAAAAAAAATTTTTTTTTTTTTAGAAACCTGTGCCCATCCTTACATATCCTTTGGATCCATCTCCGCTGTCGGCTGGACCACAAGACATCAGTTCTCGCATTACAAGAGGCAGAATGATATCGCTGTTTTTCTCTTCATTGTTCTGATGATGAAACTGTCACTCATATAACAGGATTCATGTCACACATCCCTACTTAGAAATGAACTCCTTTTGTTCGGGGTTATTACTCTGACTTGTAAAGCATGCAAAGAACAGTCAGTCAGTCAGTCTCAGTCTCTCTCTCTCTCTCTCTCTCTCTCTCTCTGGGCAGTCATACAAACTATCAGCTCCTATTGATGTTAGGTTTTAGCAATTAATACAGATGCATCAATGTTTAGTTAAATATTTTCCATCATTCATTAATATGCAAAGAAACCCTGAATCAACAGTCTATACCATAAGAAAGTTTAGTATACCGAAGAACAGATGCATATGAAATCCCCCCCCCCCCCCTTTTTTTTTTTTTTTTGCTTTCTCTTAAATACGAAAAATAAATAAAATATTAAGATTCGTAAACACATTTTTTCCTTTCCACGACATCTTTAGTTCCAATACATTCCATGGACTAATGAACTACAATAATGATGTTTGTTTAGCCAGGGGAATCCTCTACATATCTTTAGAGCTTCCATACCTTGAAGGAGAATCTGTTCGTGAAACTTAAGAAAACACTAAATGCACATACATTGGTCAACTTATTTACATTCTGAACTAGAAAAGCCTTCTGAGAGTGCCGACCTCCGCTATGCAGCCTATTTCGGTCGACCTTGACCTAGAAAAGCCTTCTGAGAGTGCTGACCACCGCTATGAAGCTGATTTCTAGTCGACCTTGACCTTTGACCTAGGACTTTCAAAATAAATTGAATATCTTCCACGTCTCAACATAACAATTCATTCCTGAAAATTTCACTACACTATGAGTAAAATTGTGGCCAGGAAGTTGTTCACAAACAAACAGACAAATACAGACAAAAACATAACCTCCTCACAACTTCGTTGGCGATGGTAATAATGTATTTCACCATATCCTAGTTGTCTATATACTACAGTGCACATTGACTTCTTCTAAATGCTACAACATTCTTTAAATCAACATAATTATTAGTTACTTCCTAGCTTCGATTATGCAATGCATTAAATAGACATTTATCAAAAGTAATATACATGCATATAATATATATATATATATATTTATATATATACATATATATATACATATATATATATAAATATATACTGTATATATGTATATGTATATATATATACACACATATACGCACACACACACACACACACATATATATATATATATATATATATATATATATATATATATATATATATATATATATATATAATTTAGTGTCCATATTTCATAGAAATACAGTATTTTAGAGAAGAAAAAAATTTGACCCGCATATAACCTCTGAAAACGTCAATTGACATAATACTATATATCGGTTAAAGAGAGAGAGAGAGAGAGAGAGAGAGAGAGAGAGAGAGAGAGAGAGAGAGAGAGAGAGAGAGAGAGAGAGTATTACCTCTGCAGCAGTCACTCCCATGTACCCGCCATAACCTGTTGAGGAAGGCTCGGGTGACATAAATATAAAAGATCTCTTTTATTTGTAAGTTGCGTCTATGTCAGGCCAGATAAGAGCAGCCAGCGTTTCGGGTTTCCCTTTATCTATGGGATCAAGGGTTTTGAGATAAGACTGGATATAGGTAATCTTTAATGATGAAATGGGCTAAGGTATACTGTGTATTCCTACAATAACTGAATAGAAGTTAGGACCTACAATAAGAATATGACGATACACATCCTTACAATAACTGAATAGAGGTTAGGAACTACAATAAGAATATGATGTACTAACTCTCTCTCTCTCTCTCTCTCTCTCTCTCTCTCTCTCTCTCTCTCTCTCTCTCTCTCTCTCTCTATATATATATATATATATATATACACATACACTTTATATCTTTATATATATATATACTTATCTATCTACCTATATATATATATATATAAATATAAATATATATATATATATATATATATATATATATATATATATATATATATATATATATAAAGACCATAAAGCGACGCAAGTGGAAGAACATGTCAGGCCTTTGTTCTGCCATGGACTAGTAACGGCTGATGATGATGATGGATATATATATATATATATATAATCATATATATATATATATATATATATATAAACATCAGAACAGTATTTCATGGAATTATGCTAAATTACTACGGCTCGCTTTTAAAGTGAATATCATCATCACTTTCAATGAGCTGGAAAGTCTAAAAATCTATTCATAATATTCAGGGGAAGGAAGAAATAACGATGGATTGATGGACGAACTAAGAATATTTGCGGGTATAGACTACCAGTTTATACCCGTCTATAGGACCATAAACAGTAGGGAGTGGAAGGACAAGTCTGAGGACCTTGTCCTGCAGTGGATTATAATTGGCTTATGATGATGATCACCTATGCATATATATCATATATATAGAGTACCGTATGTACATATATATATATATATATATATATATATATATATATATATATATATATATATATATATATACATATATATCCAGACATCCGAAAGACTGAAGATATTAAGGCTTTCAAGAGCAAACTTGTTCTCTGGGGGCTTCGATAGTGTGGATTTGACAATAAACGCGCAATATGCAGTGTGAACTGTTGAATGCTTTGGAGCGAACATGATAAAATGACTGTGGAAGTCCTATAGAGAGCCGGGTTCCCCTGCTGTATAGGACCAGAAAAGCAGTCCTTAAAGTGAGTGCATACATATATACATGCATGAACACACACACACATACATACATATATATACATATATATATATATATATATATATATATATATATATATATATATATATATTCAAATAAGCCATATATATTTTTAATACATTAATGTCTGGATTCTCTTAACGACCTTGTCTTTGTGTGATTTCGCCTGGGGCTCTGATCCCCAGGTCGTTAAGAGAATCCAGACATTAATGTATCAAAAATATATATGGCTTATTTGAATATGAAAAACACGTCGAAATGTGCAAAATTTATCATTATATATATATATATATATATATATATATATATATATATATAGTTTTCAATTTCAAGAAAGGTCGCCCGAACAGCAGCACTATCAACAAAAGAAAATGATGAAGTGAGCATTAACAAGAGCCCTTAACTCCGTTTTACTAAAACATACAGTATGTTCAACTGAACGTCACAACAAAGAAAGAAAACACAGGTTACAAACTATGTTTTACATTAACCTGTTCAAAGGCAGAAATGCATTCTGCTTGAAACGTCCGGTGAAAAGTGGTTCATTCAATTTAAATTCATCTGCATATTTAAATATCATCTCTGACTTTTAAATTTACAACAACAACGATTTATGCTACAAATGTTTGTGGTAACTGAATCATTCCCTTCGTAATAAGTTTTTTATAGTTTATATAGAAAATATTGATTTTAATGTTATTACTGTTCTTAGAATATTTTATTTTTCCTTGTTTCCTTTCCTCACTGGGCTACTCTCCCTGTTGGGGCTCCTGGGCTTATAGTATCCTGCTTTTCCAACTAGGGTTGTAGCTTAGCAAGTAATAATAATAATAACAATAATAATAATAGTTACTAATTCAGTAACAAAAGTAATAACAATAATAAAAAAGATAAAAATATTGTTTTCTAATTGATATTTTGTGAGGTATATTAACATAATAATAAAGGCAGTGACTCAAGAGGACATAAAATTGATAGTAATTTCCATATTCCATGGTAACTGATGTATTGCGAATGAAACTCCCGTGTAGAAAACTTCCACAATCTTAGAAGTTTCATGCTCATGAAACTTGTAGGCAGTGTATCCAGTAACCGTGGCCCCCTTCTCCTTCTAAACTGTCTCATCTCTTATCTTATTAGAATTAGTATCACTTTCTTTCCCATACCTATTCCATAGCACACATTAAGTGCTTTTAAGTTGCTTTTATACATTCTCTTCACAAACTTAACTCCCATTCCCTTCCACGTGAGGAAAATGTCTCAAAATATAATAATCTATCTATTAAATTTTGTTATGCCTATTAAAAATCCATCTCAACATCTCATTTTTCACTGAGCAAATAGCTAATCATAAAAACTGACTAATCAATCCCTTAAAAAACTCAAATAATGGCTTACAGCCTTACTCAGACACTCCAAATCACTTTTTAATCTTTTTCCACGCAACCTGCTACCTGCTTTACTTCAACTATATACTCTGTGACTCGCCTCCTTTCATTATACCATCAGCCTTAATATTTAGCTAAAATAGCCTGTATGAATCAACCGCTTATATTTTCTAACATCCACACCAGCAATCAATGTTCCATCTAACTGGTTTTCAATTCCTAACTTTAATTTTGCTCACATTTACTTGAAAATTCTTTCACTGGTCTTTGCAGTTTCTCGTCTCTCTTACAATGTGTATTGGATCACTTGCAAACATCACCCATTTTCCTATAAAACAAGTTTTCATTTATCATTTTACTAATATTCACCCTACTCACTCCATAATGATATTAAAACAATAAGAAGACAACATAGTCCTATTAGACATCCATTTTCATAATCAAGGAGCCACCTTCGTGTCTTATTATCATATAGGCCTAAGTTTAATTTTCATTTAGAAAATTAAAAGCTTAAAATCACCTTCAATGCCAACTAAACCATAAGATTTCATTAGTGCAAGTATGAAAAATGCAGTTCTTTCCCCTTTGATTTCAAATTTCTCACATACCCAAATCCTGATAAACACTTTATATCACACTCATCTCATTTTGTAACCCCGCCCCCCCCCCCCCCACTACTTTACTTTACGGGTTTATTTCTCGCCCTCCATCAAACACTAAAGGTCTGTTCAGGCGGGCCTTGGTGTGTGAAAAAATAATTTCTTTCCAGTTAATATTTTGCTCTGTATCGTTATCAGTTATTTCGCTAGCATTTGTATTCAGGCTTAATAGTTTTCAGGTCACTATTATAACACTTTCTAAAAAGATAAGTCTTCAGGTTTTTCTTGAAAGCTCTTACCTCTAAATCTTCCATAATTTGATTTATTACAGCATCTCAAGATTACTCCAACGATGCAACATCCCCACCATACCAAGTAAGCCTAATGTTTAACAGTTATATATCTTAAATTCACAAGTATCCAATTTTCCATCACAGGAAGAATCACTCTGTTCATCTATTCCCAAATCCAGATATAACTTATATACAACTCAATCTCTAACTGATATATTCACCAACTTTCTCTTACACCTACTCTGTACTTACCAGACAATGTCTCTTCTTAGACCTTTCTTCTAACCTAAATTATCTAGTTTGTGACAGATATTCTTTTCCTAATTTCTTTTCTTTACTTAGAAACTTTTGTTAGAAACCATGTACGTGTAACAGTCAAAGAAACTTCTCAAAAGAATTTCTATGGCTAAAATTAGTGCGTGGTGCAAATTATGGGGCATGAAGTTGAACCCTAGCAAAACTCAAAGTATGATTGCAAGTAGATCGAGGACAGTGGCTCCTTAATATAGGCCTATAGATCTATAGCTAAAATTAGTGCGTGAGGGAAATTATGGGGCATGAAGTTGAACCCTAGCTCAACTCAAACTACAGTATGAATGTGAGTAGGTCGAGGACAGTGGCTCCTTAATATAGGCCTACAGATCTATAGCTAAAATTACCGGGTCTTACACAAGGTAAGGCAATCTATACAGACAGACAGACAGTGTATTTTGCAAATTATGGGGCATGAAGTTGAACCCTAGCAAAACTCAAACTACAGTAAGATTGTAAGTAGATCGAGGACAGTGGCTCCTTAACATAGGTCTACAGATATCTGAATTGATAATATTTCTTCAACTCGATTGCTCTCCTGTCTGGTCTTCACCCGCTGAATCTCATCTCAATTTGTTGTTAAAAAGAAATAAATAAAAATAAACAACCTTACTGTTCATTAAATTTCTTATTCTTGATCTAGATATTAATCTCAGGCTCAGTTTTCCAGTTTTTTATGCATATTCCATAAGATTATATATATATATATATATATATATATATATATATATATATATATATATATATATATATATATATATATATATATATAATTCTGACCATCCTTTGCATTCAGATCTTCCCAGACTGCACCGTTCTGTATGTAGTACTAGGTATGCAGTTAACTCTGACAGCCATGCCTTCTCCATCATAAGTCTCAATACTGCAAAGTATTCTAGAAGTTTTCTTCCAGTTGTGACCAGATTGTGGAACGATCTTCCTAATTGGGCAGTTAAATCGGTGAAACTTCATGAGTTCAAACTTGCAGTAAATGTTTTTATGTCGAAAAGACTGACGCAAGTCTCTCTTCATACTAATGACATATCTATTTTAACGTTAGCATTGATCTTAAAACATTGTATATCAATTATTCATTACTTCTCATGTAGTTTATCTATTTCCTTTCCTCATTGGGCTATTTTCCCTGTTGGAGCTCATGAGCTTTTAAAACTAGGGCTGCATGTAGCTCAGCTGATAATAATAACAATAATAATAATAATAATAATAATACCGTTTAGGCTTGAGGTATGGACTAGGGTGATGGGTGCCAGACATTTGGATCAGTTTTATAGCCTATTCTTTTAACAACCTCGCTTGGAATGAAGTAAACGGAGTGATTTTCAGATATATATATATATATATATATATATATATATATATATATATATATATATATATACACACACTAAAGAAAAAGTGCAATTAATTGATCTCGTTGTAGAGCAGAAATCAACACCCCCAACCCAAAAACCTTAAAATTCATAAGGAGGATTCGAAGACAATCATTTTATACATATCAGACACACACAATATTAATATATATATATATACATATATATACATATATATATATATATATATATATATATATATATATATATATATATATATGTGTGTGTGTGTGTGTGTGTGCCTAGAATAGCGTTATGTGACCACAATGATAGCATAGCATAAGTAGGCCTACATCAGCCCTCATACACGAACTTATTCACGAACACATACGTCCAAACATCATCAAATAAGAATGAATATGCATAAACAAAAAACATACGAAGAAATGCCATAACAATTAAAGAACCACCAAAAAAAAAATTAAACGGAATCATGAGTCTAAAGTAACAATTTAAGTCTTGTGCTTATATCAAACAGGTCAGCTTAACCGCAGCGCAATATCAAGACACAAAAATAGGAACGTTCCAAAAATTTGACCTAAATCTTTATATAAGAAATACGAAAGGATTATAATGGGGAAATAAGCGTCCGGTAATTAATAGGCATAAAATCCTAGCACGCTCAGTAAGAACATTCAAACTAAACTGGAAGATGTTGAATGTAGGTTGATGTTTGACATTTTAATAATATATATATATATATATATATATATATATATATATATATATACATATATAATATATATATATATACATATATATACATACATATACATACATATATATGCATATATATATATATACATACATATATATGTATATATATAAATATATATATATATATATATATATATATATATATATATATATATATATATATATATATATATATATATATATATATATGAGAAAAAAAGCTTTCCATCGCTTTATTCGATCTTTGAATGATATCCCTTGTCTTCCCGAATGCATTAAAGCAATATTAAGTCCCACTGATTCGTGTCTTTACTGTAATTCAACTCCAAGCAAACTCTACAGTGAAGTTGGAAATTAACCAATCACTTTAACAGACATTTGAATCCCACACGCCACTGCGAGGGTTAATTTGACGTGCTAAATTAAAAGGGGGGTATGTAGGGTGTGGTGTATTCGGCCTAGGGACTCCCTCCGGAGCCCCTACCGTCTTAGCTACACAACAGACCCTTCTCTAGGTCAACGAAATCATTTGCAACACTAATATTCATCTGCATTATGCCTTTCAGCTATAAACTCCAAGATACGTTTATTAATTGTTATTACATCCCAATTTTATCGAGTGCAATCTATGCTTGGTATTTCCCAATAGCTTGGCTACTTAAATGCTCAAATGGTTAGCTTTAGGCTTAATTTTTCCTATAAAAATAAAATAGCAATCTTTAGATTTATATACTGAAGTGTTTATTCTTATGAAGAACTGGTGAATACTACATATTTTTAATTGTCATACTTACAATCCAATTCAAATAATTGTTAAACCACAAGTTCCACAACCACATAATGCATAGACCAAGTTGTAAATTTAATTTCCCCTGGTAACTTCAGAAGCCCAAACAAACCTTTCCCCAGGAGATTTATATAAAATTTATTCCTTACCTTGAAAAACAGCTTCGAAAGGTAGTTTATCCGGGTTACTTTTGGTGGGTTTTTCGGCCGACACCAGCGCCATCATGCCGATGGCGACCGTAACCCACAACATCCTAGCTTTCCAGTCGACTCTGGCCAGCATGGTGGTGTCTCTTTACACCGCCTTCTCGTTTTTAGTCTCCTGTGTTTTATTCCCCCTTTTCAAGGTATATATCACTCCTAGTAACACATGACACACTTCCAGCCCACCAACCACCACACGGGTCTTGCTAGGGGGGAAGGGGATGGCAGGCGTTTGGATGAGGGGAGAGAGGAGAGAGAGAGAGAGCTTTCTCGGGCGTGACCTATCCCGACCCCTCGGACTACCACCACCGACCTACCAACCACCGCTCACTGTTACAGAAGGAAACCCCCGCTTTTCTTAAATCTTCCTATTGCTTCAAAACCTTACAATGAATCACAAAATTTGAATTACGTTACCAACGGCAACAAGATAGCAAAGGGGGGCTTTCGTTTCAACAACGCCAACCAGTAACAATTCACCAATATTTGGGTTAGCTGTTTACGCGAATGCAACGATTACCGAGGAAATGAATTCTACACAACGAACCGGTACAATTGGGATGTTGCTCTAGGTCTCCCGTTGATGACGAATTGGCAATACTATCACCGAATATCCAGGGTTCGTTCTGTTATTAGGCAATGCAGGTGCACAAGCGTCGTACCACTTATGAGGCTCTCACGCGAGACACTGGGCTCTTCTTCATCGAGTCGTTGCCTAGTTTACAATATCGAATTGATTGACGCCGGCACTCCAGCGGAGAGTATCGTACGTCTCCTGGGCAACTTACAATTTTTGCCTAAAGATTTTTCTTTCGTTTGTGCTCCTTATTTAAATATTCTTTTAGAATCAGTAGCTTACACAAAATCATTTATATGCAGTAATGAACGTATCGTATATTATAGTTTTACTAAACTACTCCTATTTCATATGTACCACAGCCTTACTCAAAATACTTGAATCATATGTTGGTCTTAAAAATTAAAGAAAAAGTTTATCATAACCCACTAGGTTTTTAAACCTGATTTAATTAATGGAATTTGACAGAATAACTCGGTTATATTTAGCGGCCGGCAATGTTTCCAGTAAGAAAAGCTTTACATTTTATAAAGACAAATTTTTGAAGAAGAAAAATTCGCCGTTTGAACACATGCAATTAATCACCAGAACAAACTTGCAGTAGATTAAATATATGAAAAAGTTTATCACTGAAGCACCATTATCTTTAGAGCGCATAAAAATAAAGGATTGTAACAAGTAAATATCAAGAAATAGACATCGAAAAAGCTGGCATTCTCGTGTATCTGGCAGCCACGAAGCACCTGCGCAGTTAACATTCCTATTTCGAGAATCAATGAAATATGAAGTGGCCTCCGTGTTTGGTCGAAATGAGGTGTATTTGGAATCAATTCGGCTTCCTATTATATCTATTATATATCAACCAGTCTTTTTTACAACAGATTAATATGATTGACACACTGCCGGCATCTGCCATTTCTTGCCGACACGGGAGGACACCTTTTTTTTTATCCAGAAACCGGGTGTTTTCGTTGCCGTTTCGAAATCAATAAGATGGGCCTGTAACTTTGGAATCAATAACGACACTTGTCTTTTCATGGTCTAGCAACCTTTTCGAAGAGGGAGAAATGGTAATGCGGCCCCATTCATTGCCAGACGGTTGGATATTGGCATATCCGAAGGGGGGGAGGTTCAGTCATCGGATAACAATGTTAGGACTAGAATTAGGCTTTTTTTTCTAATCGGGAACAAATGAAATCACTGCCTCGCGTTCGTTGGTCCAGCTGTCCGGACTGATATTCAATAAGAAGAAAAGGAGGAACCAGACGGAGGAATAAGTAGAACAAATGGCCAATATGTTTGAGGAAAAGAAGTAATTAATAACACAAAGGAGACAGATAATGAGAGTCAGAGTCAATCGACTCTCTTGCTCTTCTTTATTCTTTTCACATTTCCTTTCTACCGTCGAAGGGTTTGTCTCTTCATTCTTTTCACAGTCGAAGAGATTTTCTCTTCATTCTTTCCACTGTTTCTTTCTACTGTCGAAAGGATTTTCTCCTCATTCTTTTCACACTTCCTTTCTACTGTCGAGGGGATTTTCTCCTCATTCTTTTCACACTTCCTTTCTACTATCGAAGGGATTTTCTCTTCATTCTTTTCACACTTTCTTTCTACTATCGAAGGGATTTTCTCTTCATTCTTTTCACACTTCCTTTCTACTGTCGAAGGGATTTTCTCTTCATTCTTTTCACACTTTCTTTCTACTATCGAAGGGATTTTCTCTTCATTCTTTTCACACTTCCTTTCTCCTGAGGAACGGATTTTCTCTTCATTCTTTCCACTGTTTCTTTCTACTATCGAAGGGATTTTCTCTTCATTCTTTTCACACTTCCTTTCTACTGTCGAGGGGATTTTCTCTTCATTCTTTTCACACTTCCTTTCTACTGTCGAGGGGATTTTCTCTTCATTCTTTTCACACTTCCTTTCTACTGTCGAAGGAATGTTTTCTTCATTCTTTTCACACTTCCTTTCTACTGTCGAGGGGATTTTCTCTTCATTCTTTTCACACTTCCTTTCTACTGTCGAGGGGATATTCTCTTCATTCTTTTCACACTTCCTTTCTACTATCGAAGGGATTTTCTCTTCATTCTTTTCACACTTTCTTTCTACTATCGAAGGGATTTTCTCTTCATTCTTTTCACACTTCCTTTCTACTATCGAAGGGATTTTCTCTTCATTCTTTTCACACTTCCTTTCTACTGTCGAAGGGATTTTCTCTTCATTCTTTTCACACTTCCTTTCTACTATCGAAGGGATTTTCTCTTCATTCTTTTCACACTTTCTTTCTACTATCGAAGGGATTTTCTCTTCATTCTTTTCACACTTCCTTTCTCCTGAGGAACGGATTTTCTCTTCATTCTTTCCACTGTTTCTTTCTACTATCGAAGGGATTTTCTCTTCATTCTTTTCACACTTCCTTTCTACTATCGAAGGGATTTTCTCTTCATTCTTTTCACACTTTCTTTCTACTATCGAAGGGATTTTCTCTTCATTCTTTTCACACTTCCTTTCTCCTGAGGAACGGATTTTCTCTTCATTCTTTCCACTGTTTCTTTCTACTATCGAAGGGATTTTCTCTTCATTCTTTTCACACTTCCTTTCTACTATCGAAGGGATTTTCTCTTCATTCTTTCCACTGTTTCTTTCTACTATCGAAGGGATTTTCTCTTCATTCTTTTCACACTTCCTTTCTACTGTCGAGGGGATTTTCTCTTCATTCTTTTCACACTTCCTTTCTACTGTCGAGGGGATTTTCTCTTCATTCTTTTCACACTTCCTTTCTACTGTCGAAGGAATGTTTTCTTCATTCTTTTCACACTTCCTTTCTACTGTCGAGGGGATTTTCTCTTCATTCTTTTCACACTTCCTTTCTACTGTCGAGGGGATATTCTCTTCATTCTTTTCACACTTCCCTTCTACTGTCGAGGGGATATTCTCTTCATTCTTTTCACACTTCCCTTCTACTGTCGAGGGGATATTCTCTTCATTCTTTTCACACTTCCCTTCTACTGTCGAGGGGATATTCTCTTCATTCTTTTCACACTTCCCTTCTACTGTCGAAGGGATATTCTCTTCATTCTTTTCACACTTCCCTTCTACTGTCGAAGGGATATTCTCTTCATTCTTTTCACACTTCCCTTCTACTGTCGAAGGGATATTCTCTTCCTTCTTTTCACACTTCCTTTCTCCTGTCGAGGGGTTATTCTCTTCATTCTTTTCACACTTCCTTTCTCCTGTCGAGGGGATATTCTCTTCATTCTTTTCACACTTCCTTTCTCCTGTCGAGGGGTTATTCTCTTCATTCTTTTCACACTTGCTTTCTCCTGTCGAGGGGTTATTCTCTTCATTCTTTTCACACTTGCTTTCTCCTGTCGAGGGGTTATTCTCTTCATTCTTTTCACATTTCCTTTCTCCTGTCGAAGAGATTTTCTCTTCATTCTTTTCACATTTCCTTTCTACTGTCATGGGATTTTCTCTTCATTCTTTTCACATTTCCTTTCTACTGTCGAAGGGATTTTCTCTTCATTCTTTTCACATTTCCTTTCTACTGTCATGGGGATTTTCTCTTCATTCTTTTCACACTTCCTTTCTCCTGTCGAGGGGTTATTCTCTTCATTCTTTTCACACTTCCTTTCTCCTGTCGAGGGGTTATTCTCTTCATTCTTTTCACACTTCCTTTCTCCTGTCGAGGGGATTTTCTCTTCATTCTTTTCACACTTCCTTTCTACTGTCGAAGGGATTTTCTCTTCATTCTTTTCACACTTCCTTTCTACTGTCGAGGGGATTTTCTCTTCATTCTTTTCACACTTCCTTTCTACTGTCGAGGGGATTTTCTCTTCATTCTTTTCACACTTCCTTTCTACTGTCGAAGGGATTTTCTCTTCATTCTTTTCACACTTCCTTTCTACTGTCGAAGGGATTTTCTCTTCATTCTTTTCACACTTCCTTTCTCCTGTCGAGGGGATTTTCTCTTCATTCTTTTCACACTTCCTTTCTACTGTCGAGGGGATTTTCTCTTCATTCTTTTCACACTTCCCTTCTACTGTCGAGGGGATTTTCTCTTCATTCTTTTCACACTTCCCTTCTACTGTCGAGGGGATTTTCTCTTCATTCTTTTCACACTTCCCTTCTACTGTCGAGGGGATTTTCTCTTCATTCTTTTCACACTTCCCTTCTACTGTCGAGGGGATTTTCTCTTCATTCTTTTCACACTTCCCTTCTACTGTCGAGGGGATTTTCTCTTCATTCTTTTCACACTTCCCTTCTACTGTCGAGGGGATTTTCTCTTCATTCTTTTCACACTTCCCTTCTACTGTCGAGGGGATTTTCTCTTCATTCTTTTCACACTTCCCTTCTACTGTCGAGGGGATTTTCTCTTCATTCTTTTCACACTTCCCTTCTACTGTCGAGGGGATTTTCTCTTCATTCTTTTCACACTTCCCTTCTACTGTCGAGGGGATTTTCTCTTCATTCTTTTCACACTTCCCTTCTACTGTCGAGGGGATTTTCTCTTCATTCTTTTCACACTTCCCTTCTACTGTCGAGGGGATTTTCTCTTCATTCTTTTCACACTTCCCTTCTACTGTCGAGGGGATTTTCTCTTCATTCTTTTCACACTTCCCTTCTACTGTCGAGGGGATTTTCTCTTCATTCTTTTCACACTTCCCTTCTACTGTCGAGGGGATTTTCTCTTCATTCTTTTCACACTTCCCTTCTACTGTCGAGGGGATTTTCTCTTCATTCTTTTCACACTTCCCTTCTACTGTCGAGGGGATTTTCTCTTCATTCTTTTCACACTTCCCTTCTACTGTCGAGGGGATTTTCTCTTCATTCTTTTCACACTTCCCTTCTACTGTCGAGGGGATTTTCTCTTCATTCTTTTCACACTTCCCTTCTACTGTCGAGGGGATTTTCTCTTCATTCTTTTCACACTTCCCTTCTACTGTCGAGGGGATTTTCTCTTCATTCTTTTCACACTTCCCTTCTACTGTCGAGGGGATTTTCTCTTCATTCTTTTCACACTTCCCTTCTACTGTCGAGGGGATTTTCTCTTCATTCTTTTCACACTTCCCTTCTACTGTCGAGGGGATTTTCTCTTCATTCTTTTCACACTTCCCTTCTACTGTCGAGGGGATTTTCTCTTCATTCATTTCACACTTCCCTTCTACTGTCGAGGGGATTTTCTCTTCATTCATTTCACACTTCCCTTCTACTGTCGAGGGGATTTTCTCTTCATTCTTTTCACACTTCCCTTCTACTGTCGAGGGGATTTTCTCTTCATTCTTTTCACACTTCCCTTCTACTGTCGAGGGGATTTTCTCTTCATTCTTTTCACACTTCCCTTCTACTGTCGAGGGGATTTTCTCTTCATTCATTTCACACTTCCCTTCTACTGTCGAGGGGATTTTCTCTTCATTCTTTTCACACTTCCCTTCTACTGTCGAGGGGATTTTCTCTTCATTCTTTTCACACTTCCCTTCTACTGTCGAGGGGATTTTCTCTTCATTCATTTCACACTTCCCTTCTACTGTCGAGGGGATTTTCTCTTCATTCTTTTCACACTTCCCTTCTACTGTCGAGGGGATTTTCTCTTCATTCTTTTCACACTTCCCTTCTACTGTCGAGGGGATTTTCTCTTCATTCTTTTCACACTTCCCTTCTACTGTCGAGGGGATTTTCTCTTCATTCTTTTCACACTTCCCTTCTACTGTCGAGGGGATTTTCTCTTCATTCTTTTCACACTTCCCTTCTACTGTCGAGGGAATTTTCTCTTCATTCTTTTCACACTTCCCTTCTACTGTCGAGGGGATTTTCTCTTCATTCTTTTCACACTTCCCTTCTACTGTCGAGGGGATTTTCTCTTCATTCTTTTCACACTTCCCTTCTACTGTCGAGGGGATTTTCTCTTCATTCTTTTCACACTTCCCTTCTACTGTCGAGGGGATTTTCTCTTCATTCTTTTCACACTTCCCTTCTACTGTCGAGGGGATTTTCTCTTCATTCTTTTCACACTTCCCTTCTACTGTCGAAGAGATTTTCTCTTCATTCTTTTCACACTTCCCTTCTACTGTCGAGGGGATTTTCTCTTCATTCTTTTCACACTTCCCTTCTACTGTCGAGGGGATTTTCTCTTCATTCTTTTCACACTTCCCTTCTACTGTCGAGGGGATTTTCTCTTCATTCTTTTCACACTTCCCTTCTACTGTCGAGGGGATTTTCTCTTCATTCTTTTCACACTTCCCTTCTACTGTCGAGGGGATTTTCTCTTCATTCTTTTCACACTTCCCTTCTACTGTCGAGGGGATTTTCTCTTCATTCTTTTCACACTTCCCTTCTACTGTCGAGGGGATTTTCTCTTCATTCTTTTCACACTTCCCTTCTACTGTCGAGGGGATTTTCTCTTCATTCTTTTCACACTTCCCTTCTACTGTCGAGGGGATTTTCTCTTCATTCTTTTCACACTTCCCTTCTACTGTCGAGGGGATTTTCTCTTCATTCTTTTCACACTTCCCTTCTACTGTCGAGGGGATTTTCTCTTCATTCTTTTCACACTTCCCTTCTACTGTCGAGGGGATTTTCTCTTCATTCTTTTCACACTTCCCTTCTACTGTCGAGGGGATTTTCTCTTCATTCTTTTCACACTTCCCTTCTACTGTCGAGGGGATTTTCTCTTCATTCTTTTCACACTTCCCTTCTACTGTCGAGGGGATTTTCTCTTCATTCTTTTCACACTTCCCTTCTACTGTCGAGGGGATTTTCTCTTCATTCTTTTCACACTTCCCTTCTACTGTCGAGGGGATTTTCTCTTCATTCTTTTCACACTTCCCTTCTACTGTCGAGGGGATTTTCTCTTCATTCTTTTCACACTTCCCTTCTACTGTCGAGGGGATTTTCTCTTCATTCTTTTCACACTTCCCTTCTACTGTCGAGGGGATTTTCTCTTCATTCTTTTCACACTTCCCTTCTACTGTCGAGGGGATTTTCTCTTCATTCTTTTCACACTTCCCTTCTACTGTCGAGGGGATTTTCTCTTCATTCTTTTCACACTTCCCTTCTACTGTCGAGGGGATTTTCTCTTCATTCTTTTCACACTTCCCTTCTACTGTCGAGGGGATTTTCTCTTCATTCTTTTCACACTTCCCTTCTACTGTCGAGGGGATTTTCTCTTCATTCTTTTCACACTTCCCTTCTACTGTCGAGGGGATTTTCTCTTCATTCTTTTCACACTTCCCTTCTACTGTCGAGGGGATTTTCTCTTCATTCTTTTCACACTTCCCTTCTACTGTCGAGGGGATTTTCTCTTCATTCATTTCACACTTCCCTTCTACTGTCGAGGGGATTTTCTCTTCATTCTTTTCACACTTCCCTTCTACTATCGAGGGGATATTCTCTTCATTCATTTCACACTTCTCTTCTACTGTCGAGGGGATTTTCTCTTCATTCTTTTCACACTTCCCTTCTACTATCGAGGGGATTTTCTCTTCATTCTTTTCACACTTCCCTTCTACTGTCGAGGGGATTTTCTCTTCATTCTTTTCACACTTCCCTTCTACTGTCGAGGGGATATTATCTTCATTCTTTTCACACTTCCTTTCTACTGTCGAAGGAATGTTTTCTTCATTCTTTTCACACTTCCTTTCTACTGTCGAGGGGATTTTCTCTTCATTCTTTTCACACTTCCTTTCTACTGTCGAGGGGATATTCTCTTCATTCTTTTCACACTTCCTTTCTACTATCGAAGGGATTTTCTCTTCATTCTTTTCACACTTTCTTTCTACTATCGAAGGGATTTTCTCTTCATTCTTTTCACACTTCCTTTCTACTATCGAAGGGATTTTCTCTTCATTCTTTTCACACTTCCTTTCTACTGTCGAAGGGATTTTCTCTTCATTCTTTTCACACTTCCTTTCTACTATCGAAGGGATTTTCTCTTCATTCTTTTCACACTTTCTTTCTACTATCGAAGGGATTTTCTCTTCATTCTTTTCACACTTCCTTTCTCCTGAGGAACGGATTTTCTCTTCATTCTTTCCACTGTTTCTTTCTACTATCGAAGGGATTTTCTCTTCATTCTTTTCACACTTCCTTTCTACTATCGAAGGGATTTTCTCTTCATTCTTTTCACACTTTCTTTCTACTATCGAAGGGATTTTCTCTTCATTCTTTTCACACTTCCTTTCTCCTGAGGAACGGATTTTCTCTTCATTCTTTCCACTGTTTCTTTCTACTATCGAAGGGATTTTCTCTTCATTCTTTTCACACTTCCTTTCTACTATCGAAGGGATTTTCTCTTCATTCTTTCCACTGTTTCTTTCTACTATCGAAGGGATTTTCTCTTCATTCTTTTCACACTTCCTTTCTACTGTCGAGGGGATTTTCTCTTCATTCTTTTCACACTTCCTTTCTACTGTCGAGGGGATTTTCTCTTCATTCTTTTCACACTTCCTTTCTACTGTCGAAGGAATGTTTTCTTCATTCTTTTCACACTTCCTTTCTACTGTCGAGGGGATTTTCTCTTCATTCTTTTCACACTTCCTTTCTACTGTCGAGGGGATATTCTCTTCATTCTTTTCACACTTCCCTTCTACTGTCGAGGGGATATTCTCTTCATTCTTTTCACACTTCCCTTCTACTGTCGAGGGGATATTCTCTTCATTCTTTTCACACTTCCCTTCTACTGTCGAGGGGATATTCTCTTCATTCTTTTCACACTTCCCTTCTACTGTCGAAGGGATATTCTCTTCATTCTTTTCACACTTCCCTTCTACTGTCGAAGGGATATTCTCTTCATTCTTTTCACACTTCCCTTCTACTGTCGAAGGGATATTCTCTTCCTTCTTTTCACACTTCCTTTCTCCTGTCGAGGGGTTATTCTCTTCATTCTTTTCACACTTCCTTTCTCCTGTCGAGGGGATATTCTCTTCATTCTTTTCACACTTCCTTTCTCCTGTCGAGGGGTTATTCTCTTCATTCTTTTCACACTTGCTTTCTCCTGTCGAGGGGTTATTCTCTTCATTCTTTTCACACTTGCTTTCTCCTGTCGAGGGGTTATTCTCTTCATTCTTTTCACATTTCCTTTCTCCTGTCGAAGAGATTTTCTCTTCATTCTTTTCACATTTCCTTTCTACTGTCATGGGATTTTCTCTTCATTCTTTTCACATTTCCTTTCTACTGTCGAAGGGATTTTCTCTTCATTCTTTTCACATTTCCTTTCTACTGTCATGGGGATTTTCTCTTCATTCTTTTCACACTTCCTTTCTCCTGTCGAGGGGTTATTCTCTTCATTCTTTTCACACTTCCTTTCTCCTGTCGAGGGGTTATTCTCTTCATTCTTTTCACACTTCCTTTCTCCTGTCGAGGGGATTTTCTCTTCATTCTTTTCACACTTCCTTTCTACTGTCGAAGGGATTTTCTCTTCATTCTTTTCACACTTCCTTTCTACTGTCGAAGGGATTTTCTCTTCATTCTTTTCACACTTCCTTTCTACTGTCGAGGGGATTTTCTCTTCATTCTTTTCACACTTCCTTTCTACTGTCGAAGGGATTTTCTCTTCATTCTTTTCACACTTCCTTTCTACTGTCGAAGGGATTTTCTCTTCATTCTTTTCACACTTCCTTTCTCCTGTCGAGGGGATTTTCTCTTCATTCTTTTCACACTTCCTTTCTCCTGTCGAGGGGATTTTCTCTTCATTCTTTTCACACTTCCCTTCTACTGTCGAGGGGATTTTCTCTTCATTCTTTTCACACTTCCCTTCTACTGTCGAGGGGATTTTCTCTTCATTCTTTTCACACTTCCCTTCTACTGTCGAGGGGATTTTCTCTTCATTCTTTTCACACTTCCCTTCTACTGTCGAGGGGATTTTCTCTTCATTCTTTTCACACTTCCCTTCTACTGTCGAGGGGATTTTCTCTTCATTCTTTTCACACTTCCCTTCTACTGTCGAGGGGATTTTCTCTTCATTCTTTTCACACTTCCCTTCTACTGTCGAGGGGATTTTCTCTTCATTCTTTTCACACTTCCCTTCTACTGTCGAGGGGATTTTCTCTTCATTCTTTTCACACTTCCCTTCTACTGTCGAGGGGATTTTCTCTTCATTCTTTTCACACTTCCCTTCTACTGTCGAGGGGATTTTCTCTTCATTCTTTTCACACTTCCCTTCTACTGTCGAGGGGATTTTCTCTTCATTCTTTTCACACTTCCCTTCTACTGTCGAGGGGATTTTCTCTTCATTCTTTTCACACTTCCCTTCTACTGTCGAGGGGATTTTCTCTTCATTCTTTTCACACTTCCCTTCTACTGTCGAGGGGATTTTCTCTTCATTCTTTTCACACTTCCCTTCTACTGTCGAGGGGATTTTCTCTTCATTCTTTTCACACTTCCCTTCTACTGTCGAGGGGATTTTCTCTTCATTCTTTTCACACTTCCCTTCTACTGTCGAGGGGATTTTCTCTTCATTCTTTTCACACTTCCCTTCTACTGTCGAGGGGATTTTCTCTTCATTCTTTTCACACTTCCCTTCTACTGTCGAGGGGATTTTCTCTTCATTCTTTTCACACTTCCCTTCTACTGTCGAGGGGATTTTCTCTTCATTCTTTTCACACTTCCCTTCTACTGTCGAGGGGATTTTCTCTTCATTCTTTTCACACTTCCCTTCTACTGTCGAGGGGATTTTCTCTTCATTCATTTCACACTTCCCTTCTACTGTCGAGGGGATTTTCTCTTCATTCATTTCACACTTCCCTTCTACTGTCGAGGGGATTTTCTCTTCATTCTTTTCACACTTCCCTTCTACTGTCGAGGGGATTTTCTCTTCATTCTTTTCACACTTCCCTTCTACTGTCGAGGGGATTTTCTCTTCATTCTTTTCACACTTCCCTTCTACTGTCGAGGGGATTTTCTCTTCATTCTTTTCACACTTCCCTTCTACTGTCGAGGGGATTTTCTCTTCATTCATTTCACACTTCCCTTCTACTGTCGAGGGGATTTTCTCTTCATTCTTTTCACACTTCCCTTCTACTGTCGAGGGGATTTTCTCTTCATTCTTTTCACACTTCCCTTCTACTGTCGAGGGGATTTTCTCTTCATTCATTTCACACTTCCCTTCTACTGTCGAGGGGATTTTCTCTTCATTCTTTTCACACTTCCCTTCTACTGTCGAGGGGATTTTCTCTTCATTCTTTTCACACTTCCCTTCTACTGTCGAGGGGATTTTCTCTTCATTCTTTTCACACTTCCCTTCTACTGTCGAGGGGATTTTCTCTTCATTCTTTTCACACTTCCCTTCTACTGTCGAGGGGATTTTCTCTTCATTCTTTTCACACTTCCCTTCTACTGTCGAGGGAATTTTCTCTTCATTCTTTTCACACTTCCCTTCTACTGTCGAGGGGATTTTCTCTTCATTCTTTTCACACTTCCCTTCTACTGTCGAGGGGATTTTCTCTTCATTCTTTTCACACTTCCCTTCTACTGTCGAGGGGATTTTCTCTTCATTCTTTTCACACTTCCCTTCTACTGTCGAGGGGATTTTCTCTTCATTCTTTTCACACTTCCTTTCTACTGTCGAGGGGATTTTCTCTTCATTCTTTTCACACTTCCCTTCTACTGTCGAAGAGATTTTCTCTTCATTCTTTTCACACTTCCCTTCTACTGTCGAGGGGATTTTCTCTTCATTCTTTTCACACTTCCCTTCTACTGTCGAGGGGATTTTCTCTTCATTCTTTTCACACTTCCCTTCTACTGTCGAGGGGATTTTCTCTTCATTCTTTTCACACTTCCCTTCTACTGTCGAGGGGATTTTCTCTTCATTCTTTTCACACTTCCCTTCTACTGTCGAGGGGATTTTCTCTTCATTCTTTTCACACTTCCCTTCTACTGTCGAGGGGATTTTCTCTTCATTCTTTTCACACTTCCCTTCTACTGTCGAGGGGATTTTCTCTTCATTCTTTTCACACTTCCCTTCTACTGTCGAGGGGATTTTCTCTTCATTCTTTTCACACTTCCCTTCTACTGTCGAGGGGATTTTCTCTTCATTCTTTTCACACTTCCCTTCTACTGTCGAGGGGATTTTCTCTTCATTCTTTTCACACTTCCCTTCTACTGTCGAGGGGATTTTCTCTTCATTCTTTTCACACTTCCCTTCTACTGTCGAGGGGATTTTCTCTTCATTCTTTTCACACTTCCCTTCTACTGTCGAGGGGATTTTCTCTTCATTCTTTTCACACTTCCCTTCTACTGTCGAGGGGATTTTCTCTTCATTCTTTTCACACTTCCCTTCTACTGTCGAGGGGATTTTCTCTTCATTCTTTTCACACTTCCCTTCTACTGTCGAGGGGATTTTCTCTTCATTCTTTTCACACTTCCCTTCTACTGTCGAGGGGATTTTCTCTTCATTCTTTTCACACTTCCCTTCTACTGTCGAGGGGATTTTCTCTTCATTCTTTTCACACTTCCCTTCTACTGTCGAGGGGATTTTCTCTTCATTCTTTTCACACTTCCCTTCTACTGTCGAGGGGATTTTCTCTTCATTCTTTTCACACTTCCCTTCTACTGTCGAGGGGATTTTCTCTTCATTCTTTTCACACTTCCCTTCTACTGTCGAGGGGATTTTCTCTTCATTCTTTTCACACTTCCCTTCTACTGTCGAGGGGATTTTCTCTTCATTCTTTTCACACTTCCCTTCTACTGTCGAGGGGATTTTCTCTTCATTCTTTTCACACTTCCCTTCTACTGTCGAGGGGATTTTCTCTTCATTCTTTTCACACTTCCCTTCTACTGTCGAGGGGATTTTCTCTTCATTCATTTCACACTTCCCTTCTACTGTCGAGGGGATTTTCTCTTCATTCTTTTCACACTTCCCTTCTACTGTCGAGGGGATTTTCTCTTCATTCTTTTCACACTTCCCTTCTACTGTCGAGGGGATTTTCTCTTCATTCATTTCACACTTCCCTTCTACTGTCGAGGGGATTTTCTCTTCATTCTTTTCACACTTCCCTTCTACTGTCGAGGGGATTTTCTCTTCATTCTTTTCACACTTCCCTTCTACTGTCGAGGGGATTTTCTCTTCATTCTTTTCACACTTCCCTTCTACTGTCGAGGGGATATTATCTTCATTCTTTTCACACTTCCTCTCTACTGTCGAAGGGATTTTCTCTTCATTCATTTCACACTTCCCTTCTACTGTCGAGGGGATTTTCTCTTCATTCTTTTCACACTTCCCTTCTACTGTCGAGGGGATTTTCTCTTCATTCTTTTCACACTTCCCTTCTACTGTCGAGGGGATATTATCTTCATTCTTTTCACACTTCCTTTCTACTGTCGAGGGGATTTTCTCTTCATTCTTTTCACACTTCCCTTCTACTGTCGAGGGGATTTTCTCTTCATTCTTTTCACACTTCCTTTCTACTGTCGAGGGGATTTTCTCTTCATTCTTTTCACACTTCCCTTCTACTGTCGAGGGGATTTTCTCTTCATTCTTTTCACACTTCCCTTCTACTGTCGAGGGGATATTATCTTCATTCTTTTCACACTTCCTTTCTACTGTCGAGGGGATTTTCTCTTCATTCTTTTCACACTTCCCTTCTACTGTCGAGGGGATTTTCTCTTCATTCTTTTCACACTTCCCTTCTACTGTCGAGGGGATATTATCTTCATTCTTTTCACACTTCCTTTCTACTGTCGAAGGGATTTTCTCTTCATTCTTTTCACACTTCCCTTCTACTGTCGAGGGGATATTATCTTCATTCTTTTCACACTTCCTTTCTACTGTCGAGGGGATTTTCTCTTCATTCTTTTCAAACTTCCCTTCTACTGTCGAGGGGATTTTCTCTTCATTCTTTTCACACTTCCTTTCTACTGTCGAGGGGATTTTCTCTTCATTCTTTTCACACTTCCCTTCTACTGTCGAGGGGATATTATCTTCATTCTTTTCACACTTCCTTTCTACTGTCGAGGGGATTTTCTCTTCATTCTTTTCACACTTCCCTTCTACTGTCGAGGGGATTTTCTCTTCATTCTTTTCACACTTCCTTTCTACTGTCGAGGGGATTTTCTCTTCATTCTTTTCACACTTCCTTTCTACTGTCGAGGGGATTTTCTCTTCATTCTTTTCACACTTCCCTTCTACTGTCGAGGGGATATTATCTTCATTCTTTTCACACTTCCTTTCTACTGTCGAGGGGATTTTCTCTTCATTCTTTTCACACTTCCCTTCTACTGTCGGGGGGATTTTCTCTTCATTCTTTTCACACTTCCCTTCTACTGTCGAGGGGATATTATCTTCATTCTTTTCACACTTCCTTTCTACTGTCGAAGGGATTTTCTCTTCATTCTTTTCACACTTCCCTTCTACTGTCGAGGGGATATTATCTTCATTCTTTTCACACTTCCTTTCTACTGTCGAGGGGATTTTCTCTTCATTCTTTTCACACTTCCCTTCTACTGTCGAGGGGATTTTCTCTTCATTCTTTTCACACTTCCCTTCTACTGTCGAGGGGATTTTCTCTTCATTCTTTTCACACTTCCTTTCTACTGTCGAGGGGATATTATCTTCATTCTTTTCACACTTCCTTTCTACTGTCGAGGGGATATTATCTTCATTCTTTTCACACTTCCTTTCTACTGTCGAGGGGATTTTCTCTTCATTCTTTTCACACTTCCCTTCTACTGTCGAGGGGATATTATCTTCATTCTTTTCACACTTCCTTTCTACTGTCGAGAGGATATTATCTTCATTCTTTTCACACTTCCCTTCTACTGTCGAGGGGATATTATCTTCATTCTTTTCACACTTCCTTTCTACTGTCGAGGGGATATTATCTTCATTCTTTTCACACTTCCTTTCTACTGTCGAGGGGATATTATCTTCATTCTTTTCACACTTCCTTTCTACTGTCGAGGGGATATTATCTTCATTCTTTTCACACTTCCTTTCTACTGTCGAGGGGATATTATCTTCATTCTTTTCACACTTCCTTTCTACTGTCGAGGGGATTTTCTCTTCATTCTTTTCACACTTCCTTTCTACTGTCGAGGGGATTTTCTCTTCATTCTTTTCACACTTCCTTTCTACTGTCGAGGGGATTTTCTCTTCATTCTTTTCACACTTCCTTTCTACTGTCGAGGGGATATTATCTTCATTCTTTTCACACTTCCTTTCTACTGTCGAGGGGATATTATCTTCATTCTTTTCACACTTCCTTTCTACTGTCGAGGGGATATTATCTTCATTCTTTTCACACTTCCTTTCTACTGTCGAGGGGATTTTCTCTTCATTCTTTTCACACTTCCCTTCTACTGTCGAGGGGATATTATCTTCATTCTTTTCACACTTCCTTTCTACTGTCGAGGGGATTTTCTCTTCATTCTTTTCACACTTTCTTTCTACTGTCGAGGGGATTTTCTCTTCATTCTTTTCACACTTCCCTTCTACTGTCGAGGGGATATTATCTTCATTCTTTTCACACTTCCTTTCTACTGTCGAGGGGATTTTCTCTTCATTCTTTTCACACTTCCTTTCTACTGTCGAGGGGATTTTCTCTTCATTCTTTTCACACTTCCCTTCTACTGTCGAGGGGATATTATCTTCATTCTTTTCACACTTCCTTTCTACTGTCGAGGGGATTTTCTCTTCATTCTTTTCACACTTCCCTTCTACTGTCGAGGGGATATTATCTTCATTCTTTTCACACTTCCTTTCTACTGTCGAGGGGATTTTCTCTTCATTCTTTTCACACTTCCCTTCTACTGTCGAGGGGATTTTCTCTTCATTCTTTTCACACTTCCCTTCTACTGTCGAGGGGATATTATCTTCATTCTTTTCACACTTCCTTTCTACTGTCGAAGGAATTTTCTCTTCATTCATTTCACACTTCCTTTCTACTGTCGAGGGGATTTTCTCTTCATTCTTTTCACACTTCCTTTCTACTGTCGAGGGGATTTTCTCTTCATTCTTTTCACACTTCCTTTCTACTGTCGAGGGGATTTTCTCTTCATTCTTTTCACACTTCCCTTCTACTGTCGAGGGGATATTATCTTCATTCTTTTCACACTTCCTTTCTACTGTCGAGGGGATTTTCTCTTCATTCTTTTCACACTTCCCTTCTACTGTCGAGGGGATTTTCTCTTCATTCTTTTCACACTTCCCTTCTACTGTCGAGGGGATATTATCTTCATTCTTTTCACACTTCCTTTCTACTGTCGAAGGAATTTTCTCTTCATTCATTTCACACTTCCTTTCTACTGTCGAGGGGATTTTCTCTTCATTCTTTTCACACTTCCTTTCTACTGTCGAGGGGATTTTCTCTTCATTCATTTCACACTTCCCTTCTACTGTCGAAGGAATTTTCTCTTCATTCTTTTCACACTTCCCTTCTACTGTCGAAGGAATTTTCTCTTCATTCTTTTCACACTTCCCTTCTACTGTCGAAGGAATTTTCTCTTCATTCTTTTCACACTTCCCTTCTACTGTCGAAGGAATTTTCTCTTCATTCTTTTCACACTTCCCTTCTACTGTCGAAGGAATTTTCTCTTCATTCTTTTCACACTTCCCTTCTACTGTCGAAGGAATTTTCTCTTCATTCTTTTCACACTTCCCTTCTACTGTCGAAGGAATTTTCTCTTCATTCTTTTCACACTTCCTTTCTACTGTCGAGGGGATATTATCTTCATTCTTTTCACACTTCCCTTCTACTGTCGAAGGAATTTTCTCTTCATTCTTTTCACACTTCCCTTCTACTGTCGAGGGGATTTTCTCTTCATTCTTTTCACACTTCCCTTCTACTGTCGAGGGGATTTTCTCTTCATTCTTTTCACACTTCCCTTCTACTGTCGATGGAATTTTCTCTTCATTCTTTTCACACTTCCCTTCTACTGTCGAGGGGATTTTCTCTTCATTCTTTTCACACTTCCCTTCTACTGTCGATGGAATTTTCTCTTCATTCTTTTCACACTTCCTTTCTACTGTCGAGGGGATTTTCTCTTCATTCTTTTCACACTTCCCTTCTACTGTCGAGGGGATTTTCTCTTCATTCTTTTCACACTTCCCTTCTACTGTCGAAGGAATTTTCTCTTCATTCTTTTCACACTTCCTTTCTACTGTCGAGGGGATATTATCTTCATTCTTTTCACACTTCCCTTCTACTGTCGAAGGAATTTTCTCTTCATTCATTTCACACTTCCCTTCTACTGTCGAGGGGATTTTCTCTTCATTCTTTTCACACTTCCCTTCTACTGTCGAAGGAATTTTCTCTTCATTCTTTTCACACTTCCCTTCTACTGTCGAAGGAATTTTCTCTTCATTCTTTTCACACTTCCTTTCTACTGTCGAGGGGATATTATCTTCATTCTTTTCACACTTCCCTTCTACTGTCGAAGGAATTTTCTCTTCATTCTTTTCACACTTCCCTTCTACTGTCGAGGGGATATTCTCTTCATTCATTTCACACTTCCCTTCTACTGTCGAGGGGATTTTCTCTTCATTCTTTTCACACTTCCCTTCTACTGTCGAAGGAATTTTCTCTTCATTCATTTCACACTTCCCTTCTACTGTCGAAGGAATTTTCTCTTCATTCTTTTCACACTTCCCTTCTACTGTCGAAGGAATTTTCTCTTCATTCTTTTCACACTTCCCTTCTACTGTCGAGGGGATATTCTCTTCATTCATTTCACACTTCCCTTCTACTGTCGAGGGGATTTTCTCTTCATTCTTTTCACACTTCCCTTCTACTGTCGAAGGAATTTTCTCTTCATTCATTTCACACTTCCCTTCTACTGTCGAAGGAATTTTCTCTTCATTCTTTTCACACTTCCCTTCTACTGTCGAGGGGATATTCTCTTCATTCATTTCACACTTCCCTTCTACTGTCGAAGGAATTTTCTCTTCATTCTTTTCACACTTCCCTTCTACTGTCGAGGGGATATTCTCTTCATTCTTTTCACACTTCCCTTCTACTGTCGAGGGGATATTATCTTCATTCTTTTCACACTTCCCTTCTACTGTCGAAGGAATTTTCTCTTCATTCATTTCACACTTCCCTTCTACTGTCGAAGGAATTTTCTCTTCATTCTTTTCACACTTCCCTTCTACTGTCGAAGGAATTTTCTCTTCATTCTTTTCACACTTCCCTTCTACTGTCGAGGGGATATTCTCTTCATTCATTTCACACTTCCCTTCTACTGTCGAGGGGATATTCTCTTCATTCTTTTCACACTTCCCTTCTACTGTCGAAGGAATTTTCTCTTCATTCATTTCACACTTCCCTTCTACTGTCGAAGGAATTTTCTCTTCATTCTTTTCACACTTCCCTTCTACTGTCGAAGGAATTTTCTCTTCATTCTTTTCACACTTCCCTTCTACTGTCGAGGGGATTTTCTCTTCATTCTTTTCACACTTCCCTTCTACTGTCGAGGGGATATTCTCTTCATTCTTTTCACACTTCCCTTCTACTGTCGAGGGGATATTATCTTCATTCTTTTCACACTTCCCTTCTACTATCGAGGGGATTTTCTCTTCATTCTTTTCACACTTCCCTTCTACTGTCGAGGGGATTTTCTCTTCATTCTTTTCACACTTTCCTTCTACTGTCGAGGGGATATTCTCTTCATTCATTTCACACTTCCCTTCTACTGTCGAGGGGATTTTCTCTTCATTCTTTTCACACTTCCCTTCTACTATCGAGGGGATTTTCTCTTCATTCTTTTCACACTTCCCTTCTACTGTCGAAGAGATTTTCTCTTCATTCTTTTCACACTTCCTTTCTACTGTCGAGGGGATTTTCTCTTCATTCTTTTCACACTTCCCTTCTACTGTCGAGGGGATTTTCTCTTCATTCTTTTCACACTTCCCTTCTACTGTCGAGGGGATTTTCTCTTCATTCTTTTCACACTTCCTTTCTACTGTCGAGGGGATTTTCTCTTCATTCTTTTCACACTTCCCTTCTACTGTCGAAGAGATTTTCTCTTCATTCTTTTCACACTTCCTTTCTACTGTCGAGGGGATTTTCTCTTCATTCTTTTCACACTTCCCTTCTACTATCGAGGGGATATTCTCTTCATTCATTTCACACTTCTCTTCTACTGTCGAGGGGATTTTCTCTTCATTCTTTTCACACTTCCCTTCTACTATCGAGGGGATTTTCTCTTCATTCTTTTCACACTTCCCTTCTACTGTCGAGGGGATTTTCTCTTCATTCTTTTCACACTTCCCTTCTACTGTCGAGGGGATTTTCTCTTCATTCTTTTCACACTTCCCTTCTACTGTCGAGGGGATTTTCTCTTCATTCTTTTCAAACTTCCTTTCTACTGTCGAGGGGATTTTCTCTTCATTCTTTTCACACTTCCCTTCTACTGTCGAGGGGATTTTCTCTTCATTCTTTTCACACTTCCCTTCTACTGTCGAGGGGATTTTCTCTTCATTCTTTTCACACTTCCCTTCTACTGTCGAGGGGATTTTCTCTTCATTCTTTTCACACTTCCCTTCTACTGTCGAGGGGATTTTCTCTTCATTCTTTTCACACTTCCCTTCTACTGTCGAGGGGATTTTCTCTTCATTCTTTTCACACTTCCCTTCTACTGTCGAGGGGATTTTCTCTTCATTCTTTTCACACTTCCCTTCTACTGTCGAGGGGATTTTCTCTTCATTCTTTTCACACTTCCCTTCTACTGTCGAGGGGATTTTCTCTTCATTCTTTTCACACTTCCCTTCTACTGTCGAGGGGATTTTCTCTTCATTCTTTTCACACTTCCCTTCTACTGTCGAGGGGATTTTCTCTTCATTCTTTTCACACTTCCCTTCTACTGTCGAGGGGATTTTCTCTTCATTCTTTTCACACTTCCCTTCTACTGTCGAGGGGATTTTCTCTTCATTCTTTTCACACTTCCCTTCTACTGTCGAGGGGATTTTCTCTTCATTCTTTTCACACTTCCCTTCTACTGTCGAGGGGATTTTCTCTTCATTCTTTTCACACTTCCCTTCTACTGTCGAGGGGATTTTCTCTTCATTCTTTTCACACTTCCCTTCTACTGTCGAGGGGATTTTCTCTTCATTCTTTTCACACTTCCCTTCTACTGTCGAGGGGATTTTCTCTTCATTCTTTTCACACTTCCCTTCTACTGTCGAGGGGATTTTCTCTTCATTCTTTTCACACTTCCCTTCTACTGTCGAGGGGATTTTCTCTTCATTCTTTTCACACTTCCCTTCTACTGTCGAGGGGATTTTCTCTTCATTCTTTTCACACTTCCCTTCTACTGTCGAGGGGATTTTCTCTTCATTCTTTTCACACTTCCCTTCTACTGTCGAGGGGATTTTCTCTTCATTCTTTTCACACTTCCCTTCTACTGTCGAGGGGATTTTCTCTTCATTCTTTTCACACTTCCCTTCTACTGTCGAGGGGATTTTCTCTTCATTCTTTTCACACTTCCCTTCTACTGTCGAGGGGATTTTCTCTTCATTCTTTTCACACTTCCCTTCTACTGTCGAGGGGATTTTCTCTTCATTCTTTTCACACTTCCCTTCTACTGTCGAGGGGATTTTCTCTTCATTCTTTTCACACTTCCCTTCTACTGTCGAGGGGATTTTCTCTTCATTCTTTTCACACTTCCCTTCTACTGTCGAGGGGATTTTCTCTTCATTCTTTTCACACTTCCCTTCTACTGTCGAGGGGATTTTCTCTTCATTCTTTTCACACTTCCCTTCTACTGTCGAGGGGATTTTCTCTTCATTCTTTTCACACTTCCCTTCTACTGTCGAGGGGATTTTCTCTTCATTCTTTTCACACTTCCCTTCTACTGTCGAGGGGATTTTCTCTTCATTCTTTTCACACTTCCCTTCTACTGTCGAGGGGATTTTCTCTTCATTCTTTTCACACTTCCCTTCTACTGTCGAGGGGATTTTCTCTTCATTCTTTTCACACTTCCCTTCTACTGTCGAGGGGATTTTCTCTTCATTCTTTTCACACTTCCCTTCTACTGTCGAGGGGATTTTCTCTTCATTCTTTTCACACTTCCCTTCTACTGTCGAGGGGATATTCTCTTCATTCTTTTCACACTTCCTTCTACTGTCGAGGGGATTTTCTCTTCATTCTTTTCACACTTCCCTTCTACTGTCGAGGGGATTTTCTCTTCATTCTTTTCACACTTCCCTTCTACTGTCGAGGGGATATTCTCTTCATTCTTTTCACACTTCCTTCTACTGTCGAGGGGATTTTCTCTTCATTCTTTTCACACTTCCCTTCTACTGTCGAGGGGATATTCTCTTCATTCTTTTCACACTTCCTTCTACTGTCGAGGGATATTCTCTTCATTCTTTTCACACTTCCTTCTACTGTCGAAGGGATATTCTCTTCATTCTTTTCACACTTCCTTCCTACTGTCGAAGGGATATTCTCTTCATTCTTTTCACACTTCCTTCCTACTGTCGAAGGGATATTCTCTTCATTCTTTTCACACTTCCTTCCTACTGTCGAAGGGATATTCTCTTCATTCTTTTCACACTTCCTTCCTACTGTCGAAGGGATATTCTCTTCATTCTTTTCACACTTCCTTCCTACTGTCGAAGGGATATTCTCTTCATTCTTTTCACACTTCCTTCTACTGTCGAAGGGATATTCTCTTCATTCTTTTCACACTTCCTTCTACTGTCGAAGGGATATTCTCTTCATTCTTTTCACACTTCCCCTCTCCTGTCGAAGGGATATTCTCTTCATTCTTTTCACACTTCCTTCTCCTGTCGAAGGGATATTCTCTTCATTCTTTTCACACTTCCTTTCTCCTGTCGAAGGGATATTCTCTTCATTCTTTTCACACTTCCCCTCTCCTGTCGAAGGGATATTCTCTTCATTCTTTTCACACTTCCTTTCTCCTGTCGAAGGGATTTTCTCTTCATTCTTTTCACACTTCCTTTCTCCTGTCGAAGGGATATTCTCTTCATTCTTTTCACACTTCCCCTCTCCTGTCGAAGGGATATTCTCTTCATTCTTTTCACACTTCCTTTCTCCTGTCGAAGGGATTTTCTCTTCATTCTTTTCACACTTCCTTTCTCCTGTCGAAGGGATATTCTCTTCATTCTTTTCACACTTCCCCTCTCCTGTCGAAGGGATATTCTCTTCATTCTTTTCACACTTCCTTTCTCCTGTCGAAGGGATATTCTCTTCATTCTTTTCACACTTCCTTCCTACTGTCGAAGGGATATTCTCTTCATTCTTTTCACACTTCCTTCCTACTGTCGAAGGGATATTCTCTTCATTCTTTTCACACTTCCTTCCTACTGTCGAAGGGATATTCTCTTCATTCTTTTCACACTTCCTTCCTACTGTCGAAGGGATATTCTCTTCATTCTTTTCACACTTCCTTCCTACTGTCGAAGGGATATTCTCTTCATTCTTTTCACACTTCCTTCCTACTGTCGAAGGGATATTCTCTTCATTCTTTTCACACTTCCTTCCTACTGTCGAAGGGATATTCTCTTCATTCTTTTCACACTTCCTTCCTACTGTCGAAGGGATATTCTCTTCATTCTTTTCACACTTCCTTCCTACTGTCGAAGGGATATTCTCTTCATTCTTTTCACACTTCCTTCCTACTGTCGAAGGGATATTCTCTTCATTCTTTTCACACTTCCTTCCTACTGTCGAAGGGATATTCTCTTCATTCTTTTCACACTTCCTTCCTACTGTCGAAGGGATATTCTCTTCATTCTTTTCACACTTCCTTCCTACTGTCGAAGGGATATTCTCTTCATTCTTTTCACACTTCCTTCCTACTGTCGAAGGGATATTCTCTTCATTCTTTTCACACTTCCTTCCTACTGTCGAAGGGATATTCTCTTCATTCTTTTCACACTTCCTTCCTACTGTCGAAGGGATATTCTCTTCATTCTTTTCACACTTCCTTCCTACTGTCGAAGGGATATTCTCTTCATTCTTTTCACACTTCCTTCCTACTGTCGAAGGGATATTCTCTTCATTCTTTTCACACTTCCTTCTACTGTCGAAGGGATATTCTCTTCATTCTTTTCACACTTCCTTCCTACTGTCGAAGGGATATTCTCTTCATTCTTTTCACACTTCCTTCTACTGTCGAAGGGATATTCTCTTCATTCTTTTCACACTTCCTTTCTACTGTCGAAGGGATTTCTCTTCATTCTTTTCACACTTCCTTTCTACTGTCGAAGGGATTTCTCTTCATTCTTTTCACACTTCCTTTCTACTGTCGAAGGGATTTCTCTTCATTCTTTTCACACTTCCTTTCTACTGTCGAAGGGATTTCTCTTCATTCTTTTCACACTTCCTTTCTACTGTCGAAGGGATTTCTCTTCATTCTTTTCACACTTCCTTTCTACTGTCGAAGGGATTTCTCTTCATTCTTTTCACACTTCCTTTCTACTGTCGAAGGGATTTCTCTTCATTCTTTTCACACTTCCTTTCTACTGTCGAAGGGATTTCTCTTCATTCTTTTCACACTTCCTTTCTACTGTCGAAGGGATTTCTCTTCATTCTTTTCACACTTCCTTTCTACTGTCGAAGGGATTTCTCTTCATTCTTTTCACACTTCCTTTCTACTGTCGAAGGGATTTCTCTTCATTCTTTTCACACTTCCTTTCTACTGTCGAGGGATTTTCTCTTCATTCTTTTCACACTTCCTTTCTACTGTCGAAGGGATTTTCTCTTCATTCTTTTCACACTTCCTTTCTACTGTCGAGGGGATTTTCTCTTCATTCTTTTCACACTTCCTTTCTACTGTCGAGGGGATTTTCTCTTCATTCTTTTCACACTTCCTTTCTACTGTCGAGGGGATTTTCTCTTCATTCTTTTCACACTTCCTTTCTACTGTCGAGGGGATTTTCTCTTCATTCTTTTCACACTTCCTTTCTACTGTCGAGGGGATTTTCTCTTCATTCTTTTCACACTTCCTTTCTACTGTCGAGGGGATTTTCTCTTCATTCTTTTCACACTTCCCTTTCTACTGTCGAGGGGATTTTCTCTTCATTCTTTTCACACTTCCCTTCTACTGTCGAGGGGATTTTCTCTTCATTCTTTTCACACTTCCCTTCTACTGTCGAGGGGATTTTCTCTTCATTCTTTTCACACTTCCCTTCTACTGTCGAGGGGATTTTCTCTTCATTCTTTTCACACTTCCCTTCTACTGTCGAGGGGATTTTCTCTTCATTCTTTTCACACTTCCCTTCTACTGTCGAGGGGATTTTCTCTTCATTCTTTTCACACTTCCCTTCTACTGTCGAGGGGATTTTCTCTTCATTCTTTTCACACTTCCCTTCTACTGTCGAGGGGATTTTCTCTTCATTCTTTTCACACTTCCCTTCTACTGTCGAGGGGATTTTCTCTTCATTCTTTTCACACTTCCCTTCTACTGTCGAGGGGATTTTCTCTTCATTCTTTTCACACTTCCCTTCTACTGTCGAGGGGATTTTCTCTTCATTCTTTTCACACTTCCCTTCTACTGTCGAGGGGATTTTCTCTTCATTCTTTTCACACTTCCCTTTACTGTCGAGGGGATTTTCTCTTCATTCTTTTCACACTTCCCTTCTACTGTCGAGGGGATTTTCTCTTCATTCTTTTCACACTTCCCTTCTACTGTCGAGGGGATTTTCTCTTCATTCTTTTCACACTTCCTTTCTACTGTCGAGGGGATTTTCTCTTCATTCTTTTCACACTTCCTTTCTACTGTCGAGGGGATTTTCTCTTCATTCTTTTCACACTTCCTTTCTACTGTCGAGGGGATTTTCTCTTCATTCTTTTCACACTTCCCTTCTACTGTCGAGGGGATTTTCTCTTCATTCTTTTCACACTTCCTTTCTACTGTCGAGGGGATTTTCTCTTCATTCTTTTCACACTTCCCTTTCTACTGTCGAGGGGATTTTCTCTTCATTCTTTTCACACTTCCCTTCTACTGTCGAGGGGATTTTCTCTTCATTCTTTTCACACTTCCTTTCTACTGTCGAGGGGATTTTCTCTTCATTCTTTTCACACTTCCTTTCTACTGTCGAGGGGATTTTCTCTTCATTCTTTTCACACTTCCTTTCTACTGTCGAGGGGATTTTCTCTTCATTCTTTTCACACTTCCTTTCTACTGTCGAGGGGATTTTCTCTTCATTCTTTTCACACTTCCTTTCTACTGTCGAGGGGATTTTCTCTTCATTCTTTTCACACTTCCTTTCTACTGTCGAGGGGATTTTCTCTTCATTCTTTTCACACTTCCTTTCTACTGTCGAGGGGATTTTCTCTTCATTCTTTTCACACTTCCTTTCTACTGTCGAGGGGATTTTCTCTTCATTCTTTTCACACTTCCTTTCTACTGTCGAGGGGATTTTCTCTTCATTCTTTTCACACTTCCTTTCTACTGTCGAGGGGATTTTCTCTTCATTCTTTTCACACTTCCTTTCTACTGTCGAGGGGATTTTCTCTTCATTCTTTTCACACTTCCTTTCTACTGTCGAGGGGATTTTCTCTTCATTCTTTTCACACTTCCTTTCTACTGTCGAGGGGATTTTCTCTTCATTCTTTTCACACTTCCTTTCTACTGTCGAGGGGATTTTCTCTTCATTCTTTTCACACTTCCTTTCTACTGTCGAGGGGATTTTCTCTTCATTCTTTTCACACTTCCTTTCTACTGTCGAGGGGATTTTCTCTTCATTCTTTTCACACTTCCTTTCTACTGTCGAGGGGATTTTCTCTTCATTCTTTTCACACTTCCTTTCTACTGTCGAGGGGATTTTCTCTTCATTCTTTTCACACTTCCTTTCTACTGTCGAGGGGATTTTCTCTTCATTCTTTTCACACTTCCTTTCTACTGTCGAGGGGATTTTCTCTTCATTCTTTTCACACTTCCTTTCTACTGTCGAGGGGATTTTCTCTTCATTCTTTTCACACTTCCTTTCTACTGTCGAGGGGATTTTCTCTTCATTCTTTTCACACTTCCTTTCTACTGTCGAGGGGATTTTCTCTTCATTCTTTTCACACTTCCTTTCTACTGTCGAGGGGATTTTCTCTTCATTCTTTTCACACTTCCTTTCTACTGTCGAGGGGATTTTCTCTTCATTCTTTTCACACTTCCTTTCTACTGTCGAGGGGATTTTCTCTTCATTCTTTTCACACTTCCTTTCTACTGTCGAGGGGATTTTCTCTTCATTCTTTTCACACTTCCTTTCTACTGTCGAGGGGATTTTCTCTTCATTCTTTTCACACTTCCCTTTCTACTGTCGAGGGGATTTTCTCTTCATTCTTTTCACACTTCCTTTCTACTGTCGAGGGGATTTTCTCTTCATTCTTTTCACACTTCCCTTCTACTGTCGAGGGGATTTTCTCTTCATTCTTTTCACACTTCCCTTTCTACTGTCGAGGGGATTTTCTCTTCATTCTTTTCACACTTCCCTTCTACTGTCGAGGGGATTTTCTCTTCATTCTTTTCACACTTCCCTTCTACTGTCGAGGGGATTTTCTCTTCATTCTTTTCACACTTCCCTTCTACTGTCGAGGGGATTTTCTCTTCATTCTTTTCACACTTCCCTTCTACTGTCGAGGGGATTTTCTCTTCATTCTTTTCACACTTCCCTTTCTACTGTCGAGGGGATTTTCTCTTCATTCTTTTCACACTTCCCTTCTACTGTCGAGGGGATTTTCTCTTCATTCTTTTCACACTTCCCTTCTACTGTCGAAGGGGATTTTCTCTTCATTCTTTTCACACTTCCCTTCTACTGTCGAGGGGATTTTCTCTTCATTCTTTTCACACTTCCCTTCTACTGTCGAGGGGATTTTCTCTTCATTCTTTTCACACTTCCCTTCTACTGTCGAAGGGGATTTTCTCTTCATTCTTTTCACACTTCCCTTCTACTGTCGAGGGGATTTTCTCTTCATTCTTTTCACACTTCCCTTCTACTGTCGAGGGGATTTTCTCTTCATTCTTTTCACACTTCCCTTCTACTGTCGAAGGGGATTTTCTCTTCATTCTTTTCACACTTCCCTTCTACTGTCGAGGGGATTTTCTCTTCATTCTTTTCACACTTCCCTTCTACTGTCGAGGGGATTTTCTCTTCATTCTTTTCACACTTCCCTTCTACTGTCGAAGGGGATTTTCTCTTCATTCTTTTCACACTTCCCTTCTACTGTCGAGGGGATTTTCTCTTCATTCTTTTCACACTTCCCTTCTACTGTCGAGGGGATTTTCTCTTCATTCTTTTCACACTTCCCTTCTACTGTCGAAGGGATTTTCTCTTCATTCTTTTCACACTTCCCTTCTACTGTCGAGGGGATTTTCTCTTCATTCTTTTCACACTTCCCTTCTACTGTCGAGGGGATTTTCTCTTCATTCTTTTCACACTTCCCTTCTACTGTCGAAGGGATTTTCTCTTCATTCTTTTCACACTTCCCTTCTACTGTCGAAGGGGATTTTCTCTTCATTCTTTTCACACTTCCCTTCTACTGTCGAGGGGATTTTCTCTTCATTCTTTTCACACTTCCCTTCTACTGTCGAGGGGATTTTCTCTTCATTCTTTTCACACTTCCCTTCTACTGTCGAGGGGATTTTCTCTTCATTCTTTTCACACTTCCCTTCTACTGTCGAGGGGATTTTCTCTTCATTCTTTTCACACTTCCCTTCTACTGTCGAGGGGATTTTCTCTTCATTCTTTTCACACTTCCCTTCTACTGTCGAGGGGATTTTCTCTTCATTCTTTTCACACTTCCCTTCTACTGTCGAGGGGATTTTCTCTTCATTCTTTTCACACTTCCCTTCTACTGTCGAGGGGATTTTCTCTTCATTCTTTTCACACTTCCCTTCTACTGTCGAGGGGATTTTCTCTTCATTCTTTTCACACTTCCCTTCTACTGTCGAGGGGATTTTCTCTTCATTCTTTTCACACTTCCCTTCTACTGTCGAGGGGATTTTCTCTTCATTCTTTTCACACTTCCCTTCTACTGTCGAGGGGATTTTCTCTTCATTCTTTTCACACTTCCCTTCTACTGTCGAGGGGATTTTCTCTTCATTCTTTTCACACTTCCCTTCTACTGTCGAGGGGATTTTCTCTTCATTCTTTTCACACTTCCCTTCTACTGTCGAGGGGATTTTCTCTTCATTCTTTTCACACTTCCCTTCTACTGTCGAGGGGATTTTCTCTTCATTCTTTTCACACTTCCCTTCTACTGTCGAGGGGATTTTCTCTTCATTCTTTTCACACTTCCCTTCTACTGTCGAGGGGATTTTCTCTTCATTCTTTTCACACTTCCCTTCTACTGTCGAGGGGATTTTCTCTTCATTCTTTTCACACTTCCCTTCTACTGTCGAGGGGATTTTCTCTTCATTCTTTTCACACTTCCCTTCTACTGTCGAGGGGATTTTCTCTTCATTCTTTTCACACTTCCCTTCTACTGTCGAGGGGATTTTCTCTTCATTCTTTTCACACTTCCCTTCTACTGTCGAGGGGATTTTCTCTTCATTCTTTTCACACTTCCCTTCTACTGTCGAGGGGATTTTCTCTTCATTCTTTTCACACTTCCCTTCTACTGTCGAGGGGATTTTCTCTTCATTCTTTTCACACTTCCCTTCTACTGTCGAGGGGATTTTCTCTTCATTCTTTTCACACTTCCCTTCTACTGTCGAGGGGATTTTCTCTTCATTCTTTTCACACTTCCCTTCTACTGTCGAGGGGATTTTCTCTTCATTCTTTTCACACTTCCCTTCTACTGTCGAGGGGATTTTCTCTTCATTCTTTTCACACTTCCCTTCTACTGTCGAGGGGATTTTCTCTTCATTCTTTTCACACTTCCCTTCTACTGTCGAGGGGATTTTCTCTTCATTCTTTTCACACTTCCCTTCTACTGTCGAGGGGATTTTCTCTTCATTCTTTTCACACTTCCCTTCTACTGTCGAGGGGATTTTCTCTTCATTCTTTTCACACTTCCCTTCTACTGTCGAGGGGATTTTCTCTTCATTCTTTTCACACTTCCCTTCTACTGTCGAGGGGATTTTCTCTTCATTCTTTTCACACTTCCCTTCTACTGTCGAGGGGATTTTCTCTTCATTCTTTTCACACTTCCCTTCTACTGTCGAGGGGATTTTCTCTTCATTCTTTTCACACTTCCCTTCTACTGTCGAGGGGATTTTCTCTTCATTCTTTTCACACTTCCCTTCTACTGTCGAGGGGATTTTCTCTTCATTCTTTTCACACTTCCCTTCTACTGTCGAGGGGATTTTCTCTTCATTCTTTTCACACTTCCCTTCTACTGTCGAGGGGATTTTCTCTTCATTCTTTTCACACTTCCCTTCTACTGTCGAGGGGATTTTCTCTTCATTCTTTTCACACTTCCCTTCTACTGTCGAGGGGATTTTCTCTTCATTCTTTTCACACTTCCCTTCTACTGTCGAGGGGATTTTCTCTTCATTCTTTTCACACTTCCCTTCTACTGTCGAGGGGATTTTCTCTTCATTCTTTTCACACTTCCCTTCTACTGTCGAGGGGATTTTCTCTTCATTCTTTTCACACTTCCCTTCTACTGTCGAGGGGATTTTCTCTTCATTCTTTTCACACTTCCCTTCTACTGTCGAGGGGATTTTCTCTTCATTCTTTTCACACTTCCCTTCTACTGTCGAGGGGATTTTCTCTTCATTCTTTTCACACTTCCCTTCTACTGTCGAGGGGATTTTCTCTTCATTCTTTTCACACTTCCCTTCTACTGTCGAGGGGATTTTCTCTTCATTCTTTTCACACTTCCCTTCTACTGTCGAGGGGATTTTCTCTTCATTCTTTTCACACTTCCCTTCTACTGTCGAGGGGATTTTCTCTTCATTCTTTTCACACTTCCCTTCTACTGTCGAGGGGATTTTCTCTTCATTCTTTTCACACTTCCCTTCTACTGTCGAGGGGATTTTCTCTTCATTCTTTTCACACTTCCCTTCTACTGTCGAGGGGATTTTCTCTTCATTCTTTTCACACTTCCCTTCTACTGTCGAGGGGATTTTCTCTTCATTCTTTTCACACTTCCCTTCTACTGTCGAGGGGATTTTCTCTTCATTCTTTTCACACTTCCCTTCTACTGTCGAGGGGATTTTCTCTTCATTCTTTTCACACTTCCCTTCTACTGTCGAGGGGATTTTCTCTTCATTCTTTTCACACTTCCCTTCTACTGTCGAGGGGATTTTCTCTTCATTCTTTTCACACTTCCCTTCTACTGTCGAGGGGATTTTCTCTTCATTCTTTTCACACTTCCCTTCTACTGTCGAGGGGATTTTCTCTTCATTCTTTTCACACTTCCCTTCTACTGTCGAGGGGATTTTCTCTTCATTCTTTTCACACTTCCCTTCTACTGTCGAGGGGATTTTCTCTTCATTCTTTTCACACTTCCCTTCTACTGTCGAGGGGATTTTCTCTTCATTCTTTTCACACTTCCCTTCTACTGTCGAGGGGATTTTCTCTTCATTCTTTTCACACTTCCCTTCTACTGTCGAGGGGATTTTCTCTTCATTCTTTTCACACTTCCCTTCTACTGTCGAGGGGATTTTCTCTTCATTCTTTTCACACTTCCCTTCTACTGTCGAGGGGATTTTCTCTTCATTCTTTTCACACTTCCCTTCTACTGTCGAGGGGATTTTCTCTTCATTCTTTTCACACTTCCTTCTACTGTCGAGGGGATTTTCTCTTCATTCTTTTCACACTTCCCTTCTACTGTCGAGGGGATTTTCTCTTCATTCTTTTCACACTTCCCTTCTACTGTCGAGGGGATTTTCTCTTCATTCTTTTCACACTTCCTTCTACTGTCGAAGGGATTTTCTCTTCATTCTTTTCACACTTCCTTCTACTGTCGAAGGGATTTTCTCTTCATTCTTTTCACACTTCCTTCTACTGTCGAAGGGATATTCTCTTCATTCTTTTCACACTTCCTTCTACTGTCGAAGGGATTTTCTCTTCATTCTTTTCACACTTCCTTCTACTGTCGAAGGGATATTCTCTTCATTCTTTTCACACTTCCTTCTACTGTCGAAGGGATATTCTCTTCATTCTTTTCACACTTCCTTCCTACTGTCGAAGGGATATTCTCTTCATTCTTTTCACACTTCCTTCCTACTGTCGAAGGGATATTCTCTTCATTCTTTTCACACTTCCTTCCTACTGTCGAAGGGATATTCTCTTCATTCTTTTCACACTTCCTTTCTACTGTCGAAGGGATATTCTCTTCATTCTTTTCACACTTCCTTCTACTGTCGAAGGGATATTCTCTTCATTCTTTTCACACTTCCTTTCTCCTGTCGAAGGGATATTCTCTTCATTCTTTTCACACTTCCTTTCTACTGTCGAAGGGATATTCTCTTCATTCTTTTCACACTTCCTTTCTCCTGTCGAAGGGATATTCTCTTCATTCTTTTCACACTTCCTTTCTCCTGTCGAAGGGATATTCTCTTCATTCTTTTCACACTTCCTTTCTCCTGTCGAAGGGATATTCTCTTCATTCTTTTCACACTTCCTTTCTCCTGTCGAAGGGATATTCTCTTCATTCTTTTCACACTTCCCCTTTCTCCTGTCGAAGGGATATTCTCTTCATTCTTTTCACACTTCCTTTCTCCTGTCGAAGGGATTTTCTCTTCATTCTTTTCACACTTCCTTTCTCCTGTCGAAGGGATATTCTCTTCATTCTTTTCACACTTCCCCTCTCCTGTCGAAGGGATATTCTCTTCATTCTTTTCACACTTCCTTTCTCCTGTCGAAGGGATATTCTCTTCATTCTTTTCACACTTCCTTCCTACTGT
Source organism: Palaemon carinicauda (assembly GCF_036898095.1). Classification (NCBI taxonomy): domain Eukaryota; kingdom Metazoa; phylum Arthropoda; class Malacostraca; order Decapoda; family Palaemonidae; genus Palaemon; species Palaemon carinicauda. The sequence continues at coordinate 128,109,402 of NC_090735.1, read as the reverse complement.
CGAAGGGATATTCTCTTCATTCTTTTCACACTTCCTTCCTACTGTCGAAGGGATATTCTCTTCATTCTTTTCACACTTCCTTCCTACTGTCGAAGGGATATTCTCTTCATTCTTTTCACACTTCCTTCCTACTGTCGAAGGGATATTCTCTTCATTCTTTTCACACTTCCTTCCTACTGTCGAAGGGATATTCTCTTCATTCTTTTCACACTTCCTTCCTACTGTCGAAGGGATATTCTCTTCATTCTTTTCACACTTCCTTCCTACTGTCGAAGGGATATTCTCTTCATTCTTTTCACACTTCCTTCCTACTGTCGAAGGGATATTCTCTTCATTCTTTTCACACTTCCTTCCTACTGTCGAAGGGATATTCTCTTCATTCTTTTCACACTTCCTTCCTACTGTCGAAGGGATATTCTCTTCATTCTTTTCACACTTCCTTCCTACTGTCGAAGGGATATTCTCTTCATTCTTTTCACACTTCCTTCCTACTGTCGAAGGGATATTCTCTTCATTCTTTTCACACTTCCTTCCTACTGTCGAAGGGATATTCTCTTCATTCTTTTCACACTTCCTTCCTACTGTCGAAGGGATATTCTCTTCATTCTTTTCACACTTCCTTCCTACTGTCGAAGGGATATTCTCTTCATTCTTTTCACACTTCCTTCCTACTGTCGAAGGGATATTCTCTTCATTCTTTTCACACTTCCTTCCTACTGTCGAAGGGATATTCTCTTCATTCTTTTCACACTTCCTTCCTACTGTCGAAGGGATATTCTCTTCATTCTTTTCACACTTCCTTCCTACTGTCGAAGGGATATTCTCTTCATTCTTTTCACACTTCCTTCCTACTGTCGAAGGGATATTCTCTTCATTCTTTTCACACTTCCTTCCTACTGTCGAAGGGATATTCTCTTCATTCTTTTCACACTTCCTTTCTACTGTCGAAGGGATATTCTCTTCATTCTTTTCACACTTCCTTTCTACTGTCGAAGGGATATTCTCTTCATTCTTTTCACACTTCCTTTCTACTGTCGAAGGGATTTCTCTTCATTCTTTTCACACTTCCTTTCTACTGTCGAAGGGATTTCTCTTCATTCTTTTCACACTTCCTTTCTACTGTCGAAGGGATTTCTCTTCATTCTTTTCACACTTCCTTTCTACTGTCGAAGGGATTTCTCTTCATTCTTTTCACACTTCCTTTCTACTGTCGAAGGGATTTCTCTTCATTCTTTTCACACTTCCTTTCTACTGTCGAAGGGATTTCTCTTCATTCTTTTCACACTTCCTTTCTACTGTCGAAGGGATTTCTCTTCATTCTTTTCACACTTCCTTTCTACTGTCGAAGGGATTTCTCTTCATTCTTTTCACACTTCCTTTCTACTGTCGAAGGGATTTCTCTTCATTCTTTTCACACTTCCTTTCTACTGTCGAAGGGATTTTCTCTTCATTCTTTTCACACTTCCTTTCTACTGTCGAAGGGATTTTCTCTTCATTCTTTTCACACTTCCTTTCTACTGTCGAAGGGATTTTCTCTTCATTCTTTTCACACTTCCTTTCTACTGTCGAAGGGATTTTCTCTTCATTCTTTTCACACTTCCTTTCTACTGTCGAAGGGATTTTCTCTTCATTCTTTTCACACTTCCTTTCTACTGTCGAAGGGATTTTCTCTTCATTCTTTTCACACTTCCTTTCTACTGTCGAAGGGATTTTCTCTTCATTCTTTTCACACTTCCTTTCTACTGTCGAAGGGATTTTCTCTTCATTCTTTTCACACTTCCTTTCTACTGTCGAAGGGATTTTCTCTTCATTCTTTTCACACTTCCTTTCTACTGTCGAAGGGATTTTCTCTTCATTCTTTTCACACTTCCTTTCTACTATCGAAGGGATTTTCTCTTCATTCTTTTCACACTTCCTTTCTACTGTCGAAGGGATTTTCTCTTCATTCTTTTCACACTTCCTTTCTACTATCGAAGGGATTTTCTCTTCATTCTTTTCACACTTCCTTTCTACTGTCGAAGGGATTTTCTCTTCATTCTTTTCACACTTCCCTTTCTACTGTCGAGGGATTTTCTCTTCATTCTTTTCACACTTCCTTTCTACTGTCGAGGGATTTTCTCTTCATTCTTTTCACACTTCCTTTCTACTATCGAGGGGATTTTCTCTTCATTCTTTTCACACTTCCTTTCTACTGTCGAAGGGATTTTCTCTTCATTCTTTTCACACTTCCCTTTCTACTGTCGAAGGGATTTTCTCTTCATTCTTTTCACACTTCCCTTTCTACTGTCGAGGGGATTTTCTCTTCATTCTTTTCACACTTCCCTTTCTACTGTCGAAGGGATTTTCTCTTCATTCTTTTCACACTTCCCTTTCTACTATCGAGGGATTTTCTCTTCATTCTTTTCACACTTCCCTTTCTACTGTCGAGGGATTTTCTCTTCATTCTTTTCACACTTCCCTTTCTACTATCGAAGGGATTTTCTCTTCATTCTTTTCACACTTCCCTTTCTACTGTCGAAGGGATTTTCTCTTCATTCTTTTCACACTTCCCTTTCTACTGTCGAAGGGATTTTCTCTTCATTCTTTTCACACTTCCTTTCTACTATCGAAGGGATTTTCTCTTCATTCTTTTCACACTTCCTTTCTACTGTCGAAGGGATTTTCTCTTCATTCTTTTCACACTTCCCTTTCTACTATCGAAGGGATTTTCTCTTCATTCTTTTCACACTTCCTTTCTACTATCGAAGGGATTTTCTCTTCATTCTTTTCACACTTCCTTTCTACTATCGAAGGGATTTTCTCTTCATTCTTTTCACACTTCCTTTCTACTATCGAAGGGATTTTCTCTTCATTCTTTTCACACTTCTTCTACTATCGAAGGGATTTTCTCTTCATTCTTTTCACACTTCCTTTCTACTATCGAAGGGATTTTCTCTTCATTCTTTTCACACTTCCTTTCTACTATCGAAGGGATTTTCTCTTCATTCTTTTCACACTTCCTTTCTACTGTCGAAGGGATTTTCTCTTCATTCTTTTCACACTTCCTTTCTACTATCGAAGGGATTTTCTCTTCATTCTTTTCACACTTCCTTTCTACTATCGAAGGGATTTTCTCTTCATTCTTTTCACACTTCCTTTCTACTATCGAAGGGATTTTCTCTTCATTCTTTTCACACTTCCTTTCTACTATCGAAGGGATTTTCTCTTCATTCTTTTCACACTTCCTTTCTACTGTCGAAGGGATTTTCTCTTCATTCTTTTCACACTTCCTTTCTACTGTCGAAGGGATTTTCTCTTCATTCTTTTCACACTTCCTTTCTACTGTCGAAGGGATTTTCTCTTCATTCTTTTCACACTTCCTTTCTACTGTCGAAGGGATTTTCTCTTCATTCTTTTCACACTTCCTTTCTACTATCGAAGGGATTTTCTCTTCATTCTTTTCACACTTCCTTTCTACTATCGAGGGATTTTCTCTTCATTCTTTTCACACTTCCTTTCTACTGTCGAAGGGATTTTCTCTTCATTCTTTTCACACTTCCTTTCTACTATCGAGGGGATTTTCTCTTCATTCTTTTCACACTTCCTTTCTACTATCGAGGGATTTTCTCTTCATTCTTTTCACACTTCCTTTCTACTGTCGAGGGGATTTTCTCTTCATTCTTTTCACACTTCCTTTCTACTGTCGAGGGGATTTTCTCTTCATTCTTTTCACACTTCCTTTCTACTGTCGAAGGGATTTTCTCTTCATTCTTTTCACACTTCCTTTCTACTGTCGAGGGGATTTTCTCTTCATTCTTTTCACACTTCCTTTCTACTGTCGAGGGGATTTTCTCTTCATTCTTTTCACACTTCCTTTCTACTGTCGAGGGGATTTTCTCTTCATTCTTTTCACACTTCCTTTCTACTGTCGAGGGGATTTTCTCTTCATTCTTTTCACACTTCCTTTCTACTGTCGAGGGGATTTTCTCTTCATTCTTTTCACACTTCCTTTCTACTGTCGAAGGGGATTTTCTCTTCATTCTTTTCACACTTCCTTTCTACTGTCGAAGGGGATTTTCTCTTCATTCTTTTCACACTTCCTTTCTACTGTCGAAGGGGATTTTCTCTTCATTCTTTTCACACTTCCTTTCTACTGTCGAAGGGGATTTTCTCTTCATTCTTTTCACACTTCCTTTCTACTGTCGAAGGGGATTTTCTCTTCATTCTTTTCACACTTCCTTTCTACTGTCGAAGGGGATTTTCTCTTCATTCTTTTCACACTTCCTTTCTACTGTCGAAGGGGATTTTCTCTTCATTCTTTTCACACTTCCTTTCTACTGTCGAAGGGATTTTCTCTTCATTCTTTTCACACTTCCTTCTACTGTCGAAGGGGATTTTCTCTTCATTCTTTTCACACTTCCTTTCTACTGTCGAAGGGGATTTTCTCTTCATTCTTTTCACACTTCCTTTCTACTGTCGAAGGGATTTTCTCTTCATTCTTTTCACACTTCCTTTCTACTGTCGAAGGGATTTTCTCTTCATTCTTTTCACACTTCCTTTCTACTGTCGAGGGATTTTCTCTTCATTCTTTTCACACTTCCTTTCTACTGTCGAAGGGATTTTCTCTTCATTCTTTTCACACTTCCTTTCTACTATCGAAGGGATTTTCTCTTCATTCTTTTCACACTTCCTTTCTACTATCGAAGGGATTTTCTCTTCATTCTTTTCACACTTCCTTTCTACTATCGAAGGGATTTTCTCTTCATTCTTTTCACACTTCCTTTCTACTATCGAAGGGATTTTCTCTTCATTCTTTTCACACTTCCTTTCTACTATCGAAGGGATTTTCTCTTCATTCTTTTCACACTTCCTTTCTACTATCGAAGGGATTTTCTCTTCATTCTTTTCACACTTCCCTTTCTACTATCGAAGGGATTTTCTCTTCATTCTTTTCACACTTCCTTTCTACTATCGAAGGGATTTTCTCTTCATTCTTTTCACACTTCCCTTTCTACTATCGAAGGGATTTTCTCTTCATTCTTTTCACACTTCCTTTCTACTATCGAAGGGATTTTCTCTTCATTCTTTTCACACTTCCCTTTCTACTATCGAAGGGATTTTCTCTTCATTCTTTTCACACTTCCTTTCTACTATCGAAGGGATTTTCTCTTCATTCTTTCACACTTCTTTCTACTATCGAAGGGATTTTCTCTTCATTCTTTTCACACTTCCTTTCTACTATCGAAGGGATTTTCTCTTCATTCTTTTCACACTTCCTTTCTACTATCGAAGGGATTTTCTCTTCATTCTTTTCACACTTCCTTTCTACTATCGAAGGGATTTTCTCTTCATTCTTTTCACACTTCCTTTCTACTATCGAAGGGATTTTCTCTTCATTCTTTTCACACTTCTTTCTACTATCGAAGGGATTTTCTCTTCATTCTTTTCACACTTCCTTTCTACTATCGAAGGGATTTTCTCTTCATTCTTTTCACACTTCCCTTTCTACTATCGAAGGGATTTTCTCTTCATTCTTTTCACACTTCCTTTCTACTATCGAAGGGATTTTCTCTTCATTCTTTTCACACTTCCTTTCTACTATCGAAGGGATTTTCTCTTCATTCTTTTCACACTTCCTTTCTACTATCGAAGGGATTTTCTCTTCATTCTTTTCACACTTCCTTTCTACTATCGAAGGGATTTTCTCTTCATTCTTTTCACACTTCTTTCTACTATCGAAGGGATTTTCTCTTCATTCTTTTCACACTTCCTTTCTACTATCGAAGGGATTTTCTCTTCATTCTTTTCACACTTCTTTCTACTATCGAAGGGATTTTCTCTTCATTCTTTTCACACTTCTTTCTACTATCGAAGGGATTTTCTCTTCATTCTTTTCACACTTCCTTTCTACTATCGAAGGGATTTTCTCTTCATTCTTTTCACACTTCCTTTCTACTATCGAAGGGATTTTCTCTTCATTCTTTTCACACTTCCTTTCTACTATCGAAGGGATTTTCTCTTCATTCTTTTCACACTTCTTTCTACTATCGAAGGGATTTTCTCTTCATTCTTTTCACACTTCTTTCTACTATCGAAGGGATTTTCTCTTCATTCTTTTCACACTTCCTTTCTACTATCGAAGGGATTTTCTCTTCATTCTTTTCACACTTCCTTTCTACTATCGAAGGGATTTTCTCTTCATTCTTTTCACACTTCCTTTCTACTATCGAAGGGATTTTCTCTTCATTCTTTTCACACTTCCCTTTCTACTATCGAAGGGATTTTCTCTTCATTCTTTTCACACTTCCCTTTCTACTATCGAAGGGATTTTCTCTTCATTCTTTTCACACTTCTTTCTACTATCGAAGGGATTTTCTCTTCATTCTTTCACACTTCTTTCTACTATCGAAGGGATTTTCTCTTCATTCTTTTCACACTTCCCTTTCTACTATCGAAGGGATTTTCTCTTCATTCTTTTCACACTTCTTTCTACTATCGAAGGGATTTTCTCTTCATTCTTTCACACTTCCCTTTCTACTATCGAAGGGATTTTCTCTTCATTCTTTTCACACTTCCTTTCTACTATCGAAGGGATTTTCTCTTCATTCTTTCCACGGTTTCTTTCTACTATCGAAGGGATTTTCTCTTCATTCTTTCACACGGTTCTTTCTACTATCGAAGGGATTTTCTCTTCATTCTTTTCACACTTCTTTCTACTATCGAGGGATTTTCTCTTCATTCTTTTCACACTTCCTTTCTACTATCGAAGGGATTTTCTCTTCATTCTTTTCACACTTCTTTCTACTATCGAAGGGATTTTCTCTTCATTCTTTTCACACTTCTTTCTACTATCGAAGGGATTTTCTCTTCATTCTTTTCACACTTCCCTTTCTACTATCGAAGGGATTTTCTCTTCATTCTTTTCACACTTCTTTCTACTATCGAAGGGATTTTCTCTTCATTCTTTTCACACTTCCTTTCTACTATCGAAGGGATTTTCTCTTCATTCTTTTCACACTTCCTTTCTACTATCGAAGGGATTTTCTCTTCATTCTTTCACACTTCTTTCTACTATCGAAGGGATTTTCTCTTCATTCTTTTCACACTTCCTTTCTACTATCGAAGGGATTTTCTCTTCATTCTTTTCACACTTCTTTCTACTATCGAAGGGATTTTCTCTTCATTCTTTTCACACTTCCTTTCTACTATCGAAGGGATTTTCTCTTCATTCTTTTCACACTTCCTTTCTACTATCGAAGGGATTTTCTCTTCATTCTTTTCACACTTCCTTTCTACTATCGAAGGGATTTTCTCTTCATTCTTTTCACACTTCCCTTTCTACTATCGAAGGGATTTTCTCTTCATTCTTTTCACACTTCCCTTTCTACTATCGAAGGGATTTTCTCTTCATTCTTTTCACACTTCCTTTCTACTATCGAAGGGATTTTCTCTTCATTCTTTTCACACTTCCCTTTCTACTATCGAAGGGATTTTCTCTTCATTCTTTCACACTTCCCTTTCTACTATCGAAGGGATTTTCTCTTCATTCTTTTCACACTTCCCTTTCTACTATCGAAGGGATTTTCTCTTCATTCTTTTCACACTTCCTTTCTACTATCGAAGGGATTTTCTCTTCATTCTTTTCACACTTCCCTTTCTACTATCGAAGGGATTTTCTCTTCATTCTTTTCACACTTCCTTTCTACTATCGAAGGGATTTTCTCTTCATTCTTTTCACACTTCCCTTTCTACTATCGAAGGGATTTTCTCTTCATTCTTTTCACACTTCCCTTTCTACTATCGAAGGGATTTTCTCTTCATTCTTTCACACTTCCCTTTCTACTATCGAAGGGATTTTCTCTTCATTCTTTTCACACTTCCTTTCTACTATCGAAGGGATTTTCTCTTCATTCTTTTCACACTTCCTTTCTACTATCGAAGGGATTTTCTCTTCATTCTTTTCACACTTCCCTTTCTACTATCGAAGGGATTTTCTCTTCATTCTTTTCACACTTCCCTTTCTACTATCGAAGGGATTTTCTCTTCATTCTTTTCACACTTCCTTTCTACTATCGAAGGGATTTTCTCTTCATTCTTTTCACACTTCCCTTTCTACTATCGAAGGGATTTTCTCTTCATTCTTTTCACACTTCCTTTCTACTATCGAAGGGATTTTCTCTTCATTCTTTTCACACTTCCTTTCTACTATCGAAGGGATTTTCTCTTCATTCTTTTCACACTTCCTTTCTACTATCGAAGGGATTTTCTCTTCATTCTTTTCACACTTCCTTTCTACTATCGAAGGGATTTTCTCTTCATTCTTTTCACACTTCCTTTCTACTATCGAAGGGATTTTCTCTTCATTCTTTTCACACTTCTTTCTACTATCGAAGGGATTTTCTCTTCATTCTTTTCACACTTCCTTTCTACTATCGAAGGGATTTTCTCTTCATTCTTTTCACACTTCCTTTCTACTATCGAAGGGATTTTCTCTTCATTCTTTTCACACTTCCTTTCTACTATCGAAGGGATTTTCTCTTCATTCTTTTCACACTTCCTTTCTACTATCGAAGGGATTTTCTCTTCATTCTTTTCACACTTCCTTTCTACTATCGAAGGGATTTTCTCTTCATTCTTTCACACTTCCTTCTACTATCGAAGGGATTTTCTCTTCATTCTTTTCACACTTCCTTTCTACTATCGAAGGGATTTTCTCTTCATTCTTTTCACACTTCCTTTCTACTATCGAAGGGATTTTCTCTTCATTCTTTTCACACTTCCTTTCTACTATCGAAGGGATTTTCTCTTCATTCTTTTCACACTTCCTTTCTACTATCGAAGGGATTTTCTCTTCATTCTTTCACACTTCCTTTCTACTATCGAAGGGATTTTCTCTTCATTCTTTTCACACTTCCTTTCTACTATCGAAGGGATTTTCTCTTCATTCTTTTCACACTTCCTTTCTACTATCGAAGGGATTTTCTCTTCATTCTTTCACACTTCCTTTCTACTATCGAAGGGATTTTCTCTTCATTCTTTTCACACTTCCTTTCTACTATCGAAGGGATTTTCTCTTCATTCTTTTCACACTTCCTTTCTACTATCGAAGGGATTTTCTCTTCATTCTTTTCACACTTCCTTTCTACTATCGAAGGGATTTTCTCTTCATTCTTTTCACACTTCCTTTCTACTATCGAAGGGATTTTCTCTTCATTCTTTTCACACTTCCTTTCTACTATCGAAGGGATTTTCTCTTCATTCTTTTCACACTTCCTTTCTACTATCGAAGGGATTTTCTCTTCATTCTTTTCACACTTCCTTTCTACTATCGAAGGGATTTTCTCTTCATTCTTTTCACACTTCCTTTCTACTATCGAAGGGATTTTCTCTTCATTCTTTTCACACTTCCTTTCTACTATCGAAGGGATTTTCTCTTCATTCTTTTCACACTTCCTTTCTACTATCGAAGGGATTTTCTCTTCATTCTTTTCACACTTCCTTTCTACTATCGAAGGGATTTTCTCTTCATTCTTTTCACACTTCCTTTCTACTATCGAAGGGATTTTCTCTTCATTCTTTTCACACTTCCTTTCTACTATCGAAGGGATTTTCTCTTCATTCTTTTCACACTTCCTTTCTACTATCGAAGGGATTTTCTCTTCATTCTTTTCACACTTCCTTTCTACTATCGAAGGGATTTTCTCTTCATTCTTTTCACACTTCCTTTCTACTATCGAAGGGATTTTCTCTTCATTCTTTTCACACTTCCTTTCTACTATCGAAGGGATTTTCTCTTCATTCTTTTCACACTTCCTTTCTACTATCGAAGGGATTTTCTCTTCATTCTTTTCACACTTCCTTTCTACTATCGAAGGGATTTTCTCTTCATTCTTTTCACACTTCCTTTCTACTATCGAAGGGATTTTCTCTTCATTCTTTTCACACTTCCTTTCTACTATCGAAGGGATTTTCTCTTCATTCTTTTCACACTTCCTTTCTACTATCGAAGGGATTTTCTCTTCATTCTTTTCACACTTCCTTTTTCTACTATCGAAGGGATTTTCTCTTCATTCTTTTCACACTTCCTTTCTACTATCGAAGGGATTTTCTCTTCATTCTTTTCACACTTCCTTTCTACTATCGAAGGGATTTTCTCTTCATTCTTTTCACACTTCCTTTCTACTATCGAAGGGATTTTCTCTTCATTCTTTTCACACTTCCTTTCTACTATCGAAGGGATTTTCTCTTCATTCTTTTCACACTTCCTTTCTACTATCGAAGGGATTTTCTCTTCATTCTTTTCACACTTCCTTTCTACTATCGAAGGGATTTTCTCTTCATTCTTTTCACAGTTCCTTTCTACTATCGAAGGGATTTTCTCTTCATTCTTTTCACACTGTTTTTTCTACTATCGAAGGGATTTTCTCTTCATTCTTTTCACACTTCCTTTCTACTATCGAAGGGATTTTCTCTTCATTCTTTTCACACTTCCTTTCTACTATCGAAGGGATTTTCTCTTCATTCTTTCCACGGTTTCTTTCTACTATCGAAGGGATTTTCTCTTCATTCTTTTCACAGTTCCTTTCTACTATCGAAGGGATTTTCTCTTCATTCTTTTCACAGTTCCTTTCTACTATCGAAGGGATTTTCTCTTCATTCTTTCCACAGTTCCTTTCTACTATCGAAGGGATTTTCTCTTCATTCTTTCACACGGTTCCTTTCTACTATCGAAGGGATTTTCTCTTCATTCTTTTCACACGTTCCTTTCTACTATCGAAGGGATTTTCTCTTCATTCTTTTCACAGTTCCTTTCTACTATCGAAGGGATTTTCTCTTCATTCTTTTCACAGTTCCTTTCTACTATCGAAGGGATTTTCTCTTCCTTTTCACACTTCCTTTCTACTATCGAAGGGATTTTCTCTTCATTCTTTTCACACTTCCTTTCTACTATCGAAGGGATTTTCTCTTCATTCTTTTCACACTTCCTTTCTACTGTCGAAGGGAATTTTCTCTTCATTCTTTCACACTTCCTTTCTACTATCGAAGGGATTTTCTCTTCATTCTTTTCACACTTCCTTTCTACTGTCGAAGGAATTTTCTCTTCATTCTTTTCACACTTCCTTTCTACTATCGAAGGGATTTTCTCTTCATTCTTTCCACTGTTTCTTTCTACTATCGAAGGGATTTTCTCTTCCTTCTTTTCACACTTCCTTTCTACTATCGAAGGGATTTTCTCTTCATTCTTTCACACTTCCTTTCTACTATCGAAGGGATTTTCTCTTCATTCTTTTCACACTTCCTTTCTACTGTCGAAGGATTTTCTCTTCATTCTTCCACTGTTTCTTTCTACTATCGAAGGGATTTTCTCTTCCTTCTTTTCACACTTCCTTTCTACTGTCGAAGGGATTTTCTCTTCATTCTTTTCACAGTTCCTTTCTACTATCGAAGGGATTTTCTCTTCATTCTTTTCACACTTCCTTTCTACTATCGAAGGGATTTTCTCTTCATTCTTTTCACACTTCCTTTCTACTATCGAAGGGATTTTCTCTTCATTCTTTCCACTGTTTCTTTCTACTATCGAAGGGATTTTCTCTTCCTTCTTTTCACACTTCCTTTCTACTGTCGAAGGGATTTTCTCTTCATTCTTCCACTGTTTCTTTCTACTATCGAAGGGATTTTCTCTTCCTTCTTTTCACACTTCCTTTCTACTGTCGAAGGGATTTTCTCTTCATTCTTTCCACTGTTTCTTTCTACTATCGAAGGGATTTTCTCTTCATTCTTTTCACACTTCCTTTCTACTGTCGAAGGAATTTTCTCTTCATTCTTTCCACTGTTTCTTTCTACTATCGAAGGGATTTTCTCTTCATTCTTTTCACACTTCCTTTCTACTATCGAAGGGATTTTCTCTTCCTTCTTTTCACACTTCCTTTCTACTGTCGAAGGAATTTTCTCTTCATTCTTTCCACTGTTTCTTTCTACTATCGAAGGGATTTTCTCTTCCTTCTTTTCACACTTCCTTTCTACTGTCGAAGGAATTTTCTCTTCATTCTTTCCACTGTTTCTTTCTACTATCGAAGGGATTTTCTCTTCATTCTTTTCACACTTCCTTTCTACTATCGAAGGGATTTTCTCTTCATTCTTTTCACACTTCCTTTCTACTGTCGAAGAGATTTTCTCTTCATTCTTTCCACTGTTTCTTTCTACTATCGAAGGGATT
>NC_090735.1:128082206-128084706 GCF_036898095.1 Palaemon carinicauda | reverse complement strand
TCTTGAAAAACATTTTAATAATCAGAGAGAGAGAGAGAGAGAGAGAGAGAGAGAGGAGAGAGAGAGAGAGAGAGCAGTTTAATATCACTAATTCTTGAGATAATTAAAGCTTGTAAAGTACTTAATTAAATGCATGAATATCAACCATTCTTCCACTGTTCGGTTGTAGTGAGTTTGGTAATAGCGAAAACTATTATTATTATTATTATTATTATTATTTTTATCATTACTAGCTAAGCTACAACCCTAGTTGGAAAAGCAGGATGCTATAAGCCCAGGGGCCTCAACAGGGAAAATAACCCAGTGAGGAAAGGAAACCAGGAGAAATAAAATAGTTAAAGAACAGTAATAACATTAAAATAAATATTACTTATATAAACTATAAAAATTTTAACAAAACCAAAACTAATCTCAACAGTGACCCCAACCCGTCATCCCCTTTATTATTATTATTATTATAATTATTATTATTATTATTATTATTATTATTACTTGCTAAGCTACAACCCTAGTTGGAAAAGAAGGATGCTAAAAGCCCAGGGGCTGCAACAGGGAAAATAGCCCAGTGAGGAAAGGAAACAAGGAAAAATGAAATACTTTAAGAACAGTAACAAGATTAAAATAAATACCGGGTATTTCCTACATAAACTATAAATGAACAAAATAAGACTAATCTCACCAGTGATCCCACCACCCCCACCCCCGTTTACATCTCAATAAACAACATTGCCTTGCGAAATGGAATCCTTCTTTACACTTGCCTTGACATGCTTTCAGAATCCCTCGTGTCTAACAAAGAGCAGCAACTGATTTATGACGCAATACCTCGAGCTTAAGATCTTGATAATCATCTTAACCTTGGCCAGCAAAGAGAATGGAGCTTATCTCCTGCTGATACAAACTTAGGAGAAGCCATTCCTGTCCATCTATAACTTATTGCGCAATGCGTGTTATAACTTGATGGATTGAACGCTTGTTTAAAGGTTTAAAGGTCGCTCATGAATGGCAGAGGTAAGGGACAGTGACATTGCCCTATCAAGCAGGACAATGCTCTAGATATATCAGCTGATTCATCAGCAGCCATTGCCTGGCCCTTCTTGATCTTAGTTTGGGTGGAGAGTTATGGTCAGTATACTCTCCACCCAAGCTAGGTTCAAGCAGGGCCAGGCAATGGCTGCTGATGACCCAACAGATATACCTAAAGACTCCCCAAATGTCTCCCTAATTAGCTCACAAGGATGGTGAAGTTGCAGCGACCAAAGAAACTAACGACTTTGAGCGGGACTCGAACCCTAGTCTGGCGTTCACCAGTTAGGGACGTTACCCACATCGGCCACCACAACCCTTAGGAATATAGGCCATATATAATATATGAGTGATAAAAACCATGACCTTATATAAAATGTGTCCCAAGGTTCAACTTTTTTACTTCCGAAATTAAGGAATTTTCTGTTTGCACTATATTTCTTAGTTTGTTTATTTGTTCGGCAATTTCCTTTGATCGAAATTTTATGACGACTTGGATATTGAAAAGAATGAGAATACATCAAACTCGCCTCTCAATGTTAAAATCACCTAGACATTTTAAACTAAAATTACCGGATGAACCTTAGAGAGTACATGCCTTCGAATATTTAATTTAAAGAAGAATTTAATTGATATGCTAGACTTTTTAAGAAGGTCCGCAATATACTAGAAACCAACCTACTACGAATTATCAGGGAATCCAGATATAAGAACAAAAGACAGGATCAATGTCAGTTTAGAAGAGTTTTCATGAACGAGGTTTATAATCCCTATACATTTACTGTTTTAAATATGATCATCATCATCCTTAACATCATCTTGGTATCAAAAGAAAATATATTCATGGAGGAGAAAAATTGTTACGCCAGAAGACTGATAACAATGGTTTCAAAACTTTCTTGATTTTTGTGAAAATTAATTGATTTTAATCACTGAAACTTCAATGGATTATTCCACAAATGACTCATGTATAAAGGTCCTCAAAATCTGTGAAACATAAAACTTTACAAAACTTCCTAAAACTTTAAGCGCTCTTTCAGAATATACGAAGGTTGTTAAACTTTCAGAGGAGTAACAAAAACTGTGAAACATAAAACTTTATAAAACTTCATAAAACTTTAAGCTTGTTGATCTTTCACAGAAGCAACGACCTACTTTTCAAATTTGTATTTCGAGAGAAAAGATGGAAGTTGTTTCTCCAACGCCACAATAAAATCATTTTTGAGGATTTTGTGAATTTTTCTGAACCGATACATTCTCTTATTTTATTTGAGAGTCGAAAGCAAATTGCCTAAATGTGGTTCTGTCATAAGTGTTCTTCCAGTTGTTGGTTTTGATATGATTAACAGCAATTACTTCTCGACTTTGACATTTTCATTTACCTTCCTCACCTGACGTCTCTTGTAAGAATAATTTGCGTTTGACGGAGACATTGTTTTTCTGCAAATCTTATCGATCTAGGTTTTTCTACCCA
>NC_090735.1:128059706-128077206 GCF_036898095.1 Palaemon carinicauda | reverse complement strand
AGCGCTACATTGGATCCTTCTCTCTAGGTACGGTTCATTTTTTCTTTGCCTACACATACACCGAATAGTCTGGCCTATACATATTCTCTTATGACCTCATACACCTGACAACACTGAGTTTACCAAACAATTCTTCTATCAAGGGGTTAACTACTGCAGTGTAATTGTTCAGTGGCCACTTTCTTCTTTAGCTATGGTAAACAGCTCTTCTAGTAGGACACTCCGAAATCAAACTATTGTTCTCTAGTCTTGGGTAGTGCTATAGCCTCTGTACCATGGTCTTCCACTGTCTTGGGTTAGAGTTCTCTTGCTTGAGGGTACACTATTCTGTCTCATTTCTCTTCTACAGTTTTTAATGTTTATATAGTAAATATTTATTTTAATGTTACTTTTCTTAAAATATTTCATTTTTCCTTGTTTCCTTTCCTCACTGGGCTATTTTCCCTGCTGGGGCCCCCGGGCTTATGGCATCCTGCTTTTCCAACTAGGGTTGTGGCTTAGCCAGTAATAATAATAATAATAATAATAATAATAATAATAATAGTAAAAATAATAATAATAATAATAAGAAATAGTATCAGATACTTCTAAAGTCCCTCAAACTGCTGATCAGAATTGACTTCTACAAATGTTTAAATATTATCTATCCCTCCCTTAGAGTTTTTCAAAATATAATTCATACTTAAGATAACTAAGGCTGAGATTAAAATCTCTATAATGATGTATAACATGAATATGCAATTAAAGTTCCGTTAATCATTATACACGCTAATTAATTCAGTACACTTAGTCTCTAAATACAATGATGAAAAGTTGTTATAATTTCTCTACCATAAAAGAAAAAATATTAAAAGCTAATAAAAATTTAAAGATAACGATGTCAAAAATAACTAATTTTAATTGTATTTCATAATTAAACAAATTAATCAAGAATAAACGATCATTCACAACTGAATGGTCGAGTTCTTATAATAATAATAATAATAATAATAATAATAATATAATAATAATTATTATTACTATTATCATTATTACTATTATTATCATCATCATTATTATTACATACTAAGCTACAACCCTAGTTGGAAAAGCAGGATGCTAAAACCCAAGAGCTCCAACAGGAAAAAACAGCCCAGTGAGGTAAGGAAATAAGGAAATAAATAAACTACAAGAGAAGTAATGAATAATTAAAATAAAATATTTCAAGAACAGTAACAACATTAAATTAAATCTTTCTTATATAAACTAAGATCTTCATAAAAAATGAAACAAATTATTTTACTTTAGTAAACATATTTTAGTATTTATCACTTGACGGAAATAAAAACGCATTGATATATATATATATATATATATATATATATATATATATATATATATATATGATTAAAATGTATGACTGTAATTATGATTGTTTTACTGAACTATATTTATTCTCGAACACAATAATATGAATTTTTACATTTAATCAAGAGGAATTTTATTCACAGCTAGTTGCAAAAACCATTTATTAAGATAAGGTTTCTTCATTGAATTAAAATGCATTACCTTTTTGCAATGATAAATTAATAATTATTCATGAATTGACAGTAGGAAGGGTTAGGAGCCTAAATTATTCGATATATTACAGAAAAATAATTTATTATCTTTATCGACACCCTTAATGTGACCTCGTAAGTGTAACCAACTGACCTAAATGTTTATTTACTTTTTATTTCTTATATGAATTATAGTGTTACACTCACCAGTGAAAAGTACCTTTCGAATAATTTCTTCAATTGGGGTCACTTTTTTCTTATTTTTGTAATTTTCTTAATATTTTGTTAATATATTTATATTTTAAAGCAGTTTTTTCTATACGAAGTTTATTAACTATTTTGCTTGTAATAGGTTTTGTTGCAAGAATAAATTTTGTTGCAAGAATAAATTTTGTTGCAAGAATAAATTTGTTTGCAACAATAGATTCTGCTGCAAGAATAAATTTTGTTGCAAGAATATAGCGGAGGTGTTTGAAAGGAAAATCTACGCAACCAAGAAGATCTAGAGTGCGTGCAAGACATATGAGTGGCACAGAGTCTGCGTGTATGGGAGGAGGTGGATTGGATTAGATTTATGGAATCGGGCTAGAAGAGCCAGTGCTGGGGCCTGGGATGCCATTCATCACCCATGTGTAGACTAACAGGGAGAAGACCCCGTCGTTGCATTATGAAGGAAAACTTAAGAGACTGGACACTTTGATGGAAGATGGGAAGCAGGAATAATAGTATAGTAGAAGGCTAAAAAGTGAGTGTAGCTATGGGCATAAAGGACGCTGCACAAACCTGTTGATTACTTTTCTTTGCAGGTTTACAAAATGGCTCTAATTGCGGGAATTTCTTTGTAAATGGTGATGATGAACACGTTACTGACAACCGTTTTATTTTCAAAAGAATCAATTCCTTAATATACACAGTTAGAAAAACCGTAATTTTAAAGGGGAATTCTCAGTAAAAATATGCAGGCGACTGTAATTTTACCTTACTTTATTATTTTTTTACGGATTGGTGACCGTAATATCACTCTTTTACGTGAATATATCCGTTTTTAAAACGGTAAAAATCCTGGAATAAATGTTGCCAGAAATTTACCGTTTTTAATGCAAATTTTCAAGTGTACCTATATTTGTTATTTTTCGAAATTAAATCCCAGATACCCATCTCGTTACTGAGGTCCTTCAGTACCTTGGTCCAACAACCATCTCGTGTAATCCCCGTTTTCTATCGCAGTCAAGAGCCCCAAAATTGCAATGCCAGCAAAAAAATCCATGTAACAATCAATCAAAATATCTTACATCTAGCTCTTGATCATTTTCCATATTTCAAACCCTTACCATCCTCTGGCTCGTCATCTTACTGTGTCCCCAACTCTGTTCAAACAGTTATTATCCAGTTATTGGTGACGTCTCTGCCTGGAGTTTTCCAATCGGGGGTTCGAGTCCAGCTCAGTCTCGTCAGTGCCATTAGTGTCTGCAACCTTACCATCCTTGTGAGCTAAGGTTGGGCGACTGGGGGGGGGGGGGAGCCCATAGGTCTATCAGCTGAGTCATCAGCAGCCACTCCCTGACTGTCATTGGTCCTAGCTTGGTTGGAGAGGGAGCTTGGGCGCTGATCATATGATATATGGTCAGTCTCTAGGGCATTGTTCTGCTTGAAAAGGCAATGTCACTGTCCCTTGCCTCTGCCATTCATGAGCGGCCTTTAAACCTTTAAAACTTTTGAATTCCCTGAGGTCCAGAACTTGCCTGTTTTGCCACCTTCGAGAATGAACTTCCTCGTACAAAAGAGCACAAACACGCTGAATTGCGTATCTTGTTTGTTGGCGCGCGAAAAGAAAACCTTGACCTTAATCCTTGTGGCGAACAAAGAGAATTAATTTTTACAACGCATCGATCGGTTTTCGTGATGTATCGTTATTCTCGAACATGAGCTGAGCGAGCCACGCCAACACCTATCGATCAGCCATTCGATAAGCCTGTAAATATATAGCCTATTCTGAAAGCGAGAGAAGACTACAGTAATGGATAGGGTTGGAAATATATTTCATATGGCAGCATGATAAAAGAGTGAAATTTGTTTTGTCCTGTGGTATAATTCTATATACTGCTGCATAAGCTTCCAGAATGTGGAACTTTTGGATTAGTTTGGTCACTCATAATAAGAATGATTTTTCTATTCGTCACGAGAGAGAGAGTGACTGATTACTGTCCGTTTCTGTAGTAAGAGAGAGAGAGAGAGAGAGAGTGAGAGTGAGAGTGAGAGTGAGAGAGAGAGAGAGAGAGAGAGAGAGAGAGAGAGAGAGAGAGAGAGAGAGAGAGAGAGACTTATCACTCAGTTTCTATAGTAAGAGAGAGAGGGAGAGAGAGAGAGAGAGAGAGAGAGAGAGAGAGAGAGAGAGAGAGAGAGAGAGACTCTGATCACTCTCAGTTTCTATAGTAAGAGAGAGAGAGAGAGAGAGAGAGAGAGAGAGAGAGAGAGAGAGAGAGAGAGAGAGACTGATCACTCTCAGTTTCTAGAGTAAGAGAGAGAGAGAGAGAGAGAGAGAGAGAGACTGATCACTCTCAGTTTCTATAGCTAGAGAGAGAGAGAGAGAGAGACTGGTCACTCAGTTTCTATAGTGTGAGAGAGAGAGAGAGAGAGAGAGAGAGAGAGAGAGAGAGAGAGATCACTCTCAGTTTCTTTAGTGAGAGAGAGAGAGAGAGAGAGAGAGAGAGAGAGAGAGAGAGAGAGAGAGAGAGAGCATACGTATATACATCTCATTTATAAATGTTTATTTTCTCCTTCCTTCTCTTCTCTCTCTCTCTCCCATAACATGAATCAGAGACGATCGTTTCTCCTTCCCCAATATTTCATATTGAACAAAACCATCAGCATCACTCCGCCCACGTCGACAAACACACTCATGAACGAACGCAATTACACGAACCCACGCATATGTAAATTCCCTTTTTTTCGGGGATAAAAGAACCAGCCAAAATTTCTTTACGCGGAATTAACTATAGTCAATTTTTTTTTAGTGTTGAGGCAGATTTACACCGACTTACAGGGGTGCCCTTTTAGCTCGGAAACGTTTCCTGATAGCTGATTGGTCAGAAGGATTCAGACGAAAGTACTTCCGACCAATCAGCTATTAGAAAAATTTTCCGAGCTAAAAGGGCACTCCTACGAGTCTGTGCACATCTAACTCACTAAAAAAAACTGACACTAGTAACTCGATATTACAACTATTGGACAGACGAACATCCCAGAAACACTTTCGTCTTTCAGTTGATTCTGTAGTCTTGTGTAACAGAATAGATACCGGCTCGGCAAATATCCAGTCAGTTCCAGCTTGTTTGAAGAGCTCGCTTGGATAAATACATATATCAGAGTCTAAATATCTGCGCTAGGTAACTTTACCCTGAATGAGGTTAATATGATTCGAACGTGGCGGGTATGGTCGGGTCTGTTTGTATATATACATATATATATATATATATATATATATATATATATATATATATATATATATATATATATATATGTCTGTGTATGTGTGTGTGTGTCTTTCCGCATGGGGAAACCCTAACGTGGGGTCAGAGTTCGAGTATCGTCATGATTAACAAAGCTTTACTAGTCAGAGCCAACCATACTAAAGTCCTCACTAACACCAATCCCCAGTGTCCAGCGTGGTGATGAAAATGGCCAAACCCCAGACATGACAAAGGACATGTCTGATACATTTGTCCTGCAGGGACCTAGAAACGGCAGCATTTGTTGTTGTATATAAACATACAGTATATGTGTTTGCGTGTGCTTACCTAGAAGATTGTACGTGCATGTATGAATTTGTAATATGCAATATATAATTGACCATATATACGCACAGCTTTTTATGCATATACATGTATCAGCTTTGTCAGTACGGCATACCACATATTCTAAAAATATTACTTTATCATTAAGTACTATTTAGGTACTTTTTCGAACACAGTAAGAGTACAATGCCTTTTATATCAATTCATCATGGTATCCGGTAAGAACCATATCATGGATGGAATTATTTCGGGCAGAAAAATATCAAAATTTCCAGTTTAACTTTCAAAACAAAACGACAACATTTTCTTATGTTGATGTAATGCTGGTATATGGAAGTCAATTACTATTACTACCGACAGAGTTATTGGGTCCTTTGACTGGCTAGATAGTACTACATTGGATCCTTCTCTCTGGTTACGGCTCAATTTCCTTTTGCCTACACATACACCAAATAATCTGGCATATTCCCTACATATTCTCCTCTGTCCTCATACACCTGACAACACTGAGATTACTAAAAAAAAAATTCTTCCTCGCTCAGGGGGTTAACTACTGCAATGTAATTGTTCAGTCGCTACTTTCCTCTTAGTAGAGAAGAGGAGAGACTCTTTAGCTATGGTAAGCAGGTCTTCTAGGAAAAAGACACTCCAAAATCAAACTATTGTTCTCTGGTCTTGGGTAGTGCCATAGCCTCTGTAACATGGTATTTCACTGTCTTGAGGTAGAGTTCTCTTGCTTGAGAGTACATTCGGGCACACTATTTTATCTTATTTCTCTTCCCCTTGGTTTTTTAAGTTTCTATAGTTTATACATGAAAAATTCATATTAATGATGTTATTGTTCTAAAAATATTTTATCTTAATTATTAGGTAATTACCTATCTTGTAATTTCCTTATTTCCTTTCCTCACAGGGCTATTTTCCCTGTTGGAGACCTCGGGCTTGTAGTATCCTGCTTTTCCAACTAGGGTTATAGCTTATATAATAATAATAATAATAATAATAATAATAATAATAATAATAATAATAATAATAATAATAAGAGTCCTGTATTAAAAATACCTCGACGGTAATGTGCTTACAAAGAGTAAATCTTTCATGAATATTGAAATCTTGCCGTAATCATGTTTGTCTTAGGAACCAGATTCTTTGGCTAGAATCAACAGTAAAATAAAAGTGAATTCCAAATCATAGTTAATCTTCTTTATTTACGCTTTTCATAATACATCTTTGGTTTCACTTTGTCCGAAACTGGAAAATCCGACTTCGAGTCACAGAAGTTATCATTTGGTCTAAATAAACCACTAAATGGAATTTTTTATTGCTTTCAGTAAGCATCTTAGGAGCTATACATCTCCTTCACCCCCACCACACACTTCAACTTAAATAAAATATAGTCTTAATATTTATCATTTCACCGAATAACTTCGAAATCCTTCAGACCATCAAAACATCTACTTAACATTACAAACTAGTTTTGTTCATTATGTACCGCAAATGTTTCATACAAGCTCATACACTGTAGTGCTACTGCTCTTTTATCTGTATTTCTCCCCTGGACTGATAATAGAAAACCCTGTTTAAGCTTGCCATCGCATGATTCACCTCGTTTAATATCTTGTGAAATTGTTACCCTCAACCGTTTGTATATAAGCTCGTTATCTTGTTGAATAAACCTCCCTTGTATTCACCTCGCCTGTATTAGTACCTAATGGTTGACGATGTTGACATGTCACTTCTAAGTCGTTTAGGGAGGAAACCGAGCTATTTTCTTTTTATAACCCCTTCCCCCTTCCTCAACATATCTTGCTAATTATTGCATTCCCAGAATTTGAATAACCACCTAATTACTGTGCAAGAAGATGAGAACGGCAGGATTGCATTATTTTGGAGTAAATGGAGAGCGTGGTGTTGTAAACAATTACACAATCCACTTGGTACACTTGCCTGAACAACATCTCCAAACTATCGTTAACTCCGACAACCAATTCGACCGTATCTCCTCCCTTCCACAGCCAGCAGCTTTGCAATACCGTCCATCAACGAGAACCAGCAATTATCTGCCCATAGCGAGCAACTTCGCAATATTGCTCCACCTTTTACAAGTAACTGGTCCATTTTCAGCCTGGCCAACTCCAAAAGCAGTGAGGGTAATAACCCCATCTATTGGCACGAACTGAAAGAATGACCCGTGCACGATTGCAATGCCATATTTTTTTTTATTTTAACCTTTCTCCTTTCCCTATAGAAATTCCCATTTCCCATTTAAAAACTTCCCCCCTACTTAATCCATACGGACCATATGTTCCAGATCCCCTTGACCCATTATTCTACTGCAACGCTTTCATTTATTCATTTGTTTTTCTTCACTCGTTCGTCGATTCATTCAACTTCAATCCTCGGGGTGAGAGAGAGAGAGAGAGAGAGAGAGAGAGAGAGAGAGAGAGAGAGAGAGAGAGAGAGAGAGAGAGGAGGAAAAGTGTCAGTGTGGAGAAAAGTAGCTTTTCCCTTGAACAGTTTTTCAACACTGTTTTATTTTTATGTTTTCTTTATTTCGTTTCTAGACAAACAAATGGAGCACTGACATTTAAATAAAACTAGTGCATTCGTCATTTTGGTTCTTGTCCGAGTATTGATAAAGAGCAGTCATATATCTTCTTCCCTTCCCTTCCATTTACGTCCTTTTTTCCCATCATATCCTTTTGAACTTTATTTTTCATTCAAGAAAGATGGATCCATTTGCGAGATAGGAGAATGTTCCCTTTCTGGAAATCGTGTTTAATAAAATAAGAATACCAGTTCGGTGTTTTTTAGTTTTTTTTTTTTTTATTCTTTGCCTATTTGTATTTGCAGGGGCGTTTAGATATTTTTTTAGAAAGAATCTTTTGCGTTAGTGAGCCACGCATGTATGTATGCATCTTTATATATATATATATATATATATATATATATATATATATATATATATATATATATATATGTGTGTGTGTGTGTGTGTGTGTATATATGTGTGTATATATATACATATATAAATATATATATATATATATATATATATATATATATATGTGTGTGTGTGTATATATGTGTGTATATATATACATATATAAATATATAAATATATATATATATATATATATATATATATATATATATATATATATATATATATATATACAGTATATATATATATGTATATATATATAGTGTACATATATATATATATATATATATATATATATATATATATATATATATATATAGTGTATATATATACAGTATATATATATATATATATATATATATATATATATATATATATATATATATATATACAGTATATATATATATATATATATATATATATATATATATATATATATATAAAATGTACATGTAATTTCAATTTCTTTCTCAATTATACTCTAGATTTATAGCAATAAAGGTACAAACTTCCAACTTCCTTTAGTGGCAAATAGCAAACATCGCACACACTGGTTCATTCATCATGATTCCCCTGCAAAGGCACTGAGGGACAATCTGTTAAAAGGTAACACAGTGAGTAAAAGCTACAGAGACTTTTAAGTCCGAGAAAAAAACATCATCTTTATAGAAGTGAGAATCTGAAAATGTACATTCGATGCAGAGTAACATCGGATATTTTGCGTTAACAGAATATATCTCAACAAATTTGAAATCGTGTATCTTCGAAATTGGGTTAACAGAACTCGTGTTAACGGGGAGTTAGCTGTATTACTAATTTTAATAACGACGACAACGATTATGATAGTAATAACTACATTAATTTTATTAATTTTAACAATGATATTAATGACAACGACAATGACGATAATGACGACAACGATGACAAATTTAAATGTCCACAACGTATTTTGTAGTCTACCCGAGTTTCTAACTTCTGACAGCATAGGATGGTCTGTATATCTGAACGCAATGCATGCTCTAACATATGCTTGATCATATCGAACATTTTAAAATTAAGTGGTAGAGAATTCCTAATACTAATTGCATCACGATGACCTGGAACAGTTGATGTAACTCACGGAATTAGACGAGATACTACCACTAGAGAGTTATGGGGTCCTTTGACTGCCCAAACAGTACTACATTGGATCCTTCTCTTTGGTTACGGTTTATTTTCCCATTGCCTACACACACACACACACACAAACCGAATAGTCAGGCCTATTCTTTACATATTCTCCTCTGTCCTCATACACTTGACAACACTGAGATTACCAAACAATTCTTCTTCACTTCACCCAAGGGTTAATGAACTGTAATTGTTCAGTGGCCGCTTTCCTCTAGGTAAGGGTAGAAGAGATTCTTTAGCTATGGTAAGCAGCTCTTCTAGGAGTAGGACACTCCAAAATCAAACCATTGTTCTCTAGTCTAGAATAGTGCCATAGCTTCTGTACCATGGTCTTCCACTGTCTTGGGTTAGAGTTCTCTTGCTTGAGGGTACACTCGGGCACACTTTTCTATCTTATTTCCCTTCCTCTTGTTTTGTGTAAGCTTTAATTGTTTATATAGGAGGTGTTTATTATAATGTTGTTACTGTTCTTGGAATATTCTATTTTTCCTTGTTTCCATTCCTCACTGGGCTATTTTCCCTGTTTGAGCCCCTGGGCTTATAGTATCCTGCTTTTCCAACAAGAGTCGTAGTTTAGCAATTAATGATGATAATAAAAATGAGGTGTAATTTCATGATGCACAATTAACTCAAATCCGGAACAAGAAATTTATGCAATATATTAATTCATTCTAATGGTATGTAGAGTAGTATCCCTTGAAATGAACTAATAGAACAATGTGACCCTTTAATGTATCTATATACATATAGATATATAAGAAAATTTGCGTGTATAGACTGGCATAGAAAGACCTTAAACAGACGCGAGTGGAAGGACATGTCTGAGGACTTTCTCCGGCAGTGGAATAGCTACGGCTGATGACGATGATTATATATATATATATATATATATATATATATATATATATATATATATATATATATATATATATATATATATATATATATGTATATATATATGTATATATATATATATATATATATATATATATATATATATATACTGTATATATATTTATATATATATATATATATATATATATATATATATATATATATATATATATATATATATATATATATATATATATATACCACTGATTAAATATATCATAAAATCTACAATATTTGGATTCAGAATTGCCTTTTTTTATGGGTCTACCTTCTAAATCATCAGCAGACATTATCTGGCTCTCCCTGGTCCTAGCTTGGATGGAGAGGGGCCTTGATCGCTGATCATACGTATATATGGTCAGTCTCTAGGGAATTGTCTTTGCCATTCATGAGCGACCTTATGTTAAGTAAACTTTAATAGTATATCTGTAGAAAGCCAAAGTTCCCTATAATCCTTATAGGGAAATTTTATTTTCTACAGATACAGATACAGTAGTAGGTTGGCCAGGGCACAAGCCACCCGTTGAGATACTACCGCTAGAAAGTTATGGGGTCCTTTGACTGGCCAGACAGTACTACTGATTAACAGTAGCATTATTGTTAACCGAGATCTCGTTTTAACCACAAGGGAAATGTGATCATAATTCATTATCGATTCACAACTTAATAGATCAGTATTTGCAATAATATAATTATTAACGTTAACACTAACGTCTAACTTATCACTTTCATTTGGTTTTATAATAACTAAATATCTTAGGAACGATAAAAAGATTGATTCGTCTTAGATTAAATATACATTTACTTAATTTTTTTTAAAGCACAGCTTTGGCATATGTTACGTTTCTCTGACTGTATGTTGATTCAGCATCTTGAAGGATTTCTACTAGTGTATATCTCAACGAAGAAATACATTATGTCATTTACAATTAGATGAATGAGCGAAATTTCCATATTTTGACTGTTATTTAACAAATGTCTGTATTTGCCAGGAAGCTTTGACTTTAATAACATTTTTCTTGTTAATTCTTCTTCTGGGTCACTTTTTAACTCTATCTAAATCCTTTGCAACTTCTTCTATTATTATTATTATTATTTTTATTACTAGCTAAGCTACAACCCTAGTTGGAAAAGCAAGATGCTATAAGCCCAAGGGCTCCAACAGGGAAAAATAGCCCAGTGAGGAAAGGAAATAAGGAAATAAATAAATGGTGACAATACATTAACAATATATCATTCTAAAAACATTAACAGCGTCAAAACAGATATGTCCTATATAAACTATTAACAACGTCAAAACAGATATGTCATATATAAACAATAAAAAGACTCATGTCAGCCTGGTCAACATAAAAACATTTGCTCCAACTTTGAACTTTTGAAATTCTACTGATTCAACTACCCGATTAGGAAGATCATTCCACATATCAACTAACCTTTCAAAACCCTTCCATCATTAAATCATTAGAAAAACACATTAAAACCAATGACTGTTACCTAAATACTGCTTCTGCGCTATACCAAATCAAATTCCTAGTGCACACAGGGCTCAGTGTAATCCAGCCATTACCATCTGGGTCATACATATGCAGCATTCTCTATATTGTATCTCCATCAGACGTATCCTTTAGCTCCTCAAGATCCATATGTTCACAATGGTGAGCTTCCTTTGTTGTCAAACCTTGTGCATATCTGTTTCCTAATGAACAATTGATTAACGTGACCTCTTCCTGCCATATTGTGATTCTCTATCGCTCCATACATATAGGCTAATAGGAATTATAATTATATATATATATATATATATATATATATATTATATATATATATATATATATATATATACATACATATACATATACATATATATAAGTGTGTATATAGGCCTATAAGGATAAAAATGTGAATATGTAAATATATTGTATACGGTATATACATATATATATATACATACATGCATGCATATATGTATATACACACACACACACACACACATATATATATATATATATATATATATATATATATATATATATATATATATATATATGTGTGTGTGTGTGTGTGTGTGCGTGTGTTTGTGTGCTGTATTAATCGATGTATGAATGCATGTGCATAAAATAATCATTATTTTTACAGCACAAGCCACAGCACTCTTCAGAAATTTGCAAAATGTCAAGAAGTCAATGGGCCCGTAAGGAGAAAGCAGCTAAGTACAGAAAAAATACCACGATGATTAATCATTACATAGGAATGCGAAAGAAAAACAAAAACATAGGTAACAAAAATAAGAGAATAAGATAAACAGGTAAACTATGGAAACTAAACTTAAGATGAATGCTAAAAATGAATAAAAAGTGAATCATCATATATATTTTACTATGTAGAGTTCGAACTACTGTATGTACCTACTCACTCGCTTCCTTGTACAATATTAGTCCACGAATTATAATTAGGGTAAAAAGTGCAGACCCCAGATGGCTTTCCTGCCTTCTGTGGAACACGTTGAGCTGGACCAAGTCACATTCACTGGCTCATCTGTCACAGTGATCTTCTCCAGTCACCCATACTCCATTGCCAGTTGTGGTCTCAGCAGACTTAGGTTAGGTTAGGTTAGGTTAGGTTAACTGGTCTAAGTGTGTCACCACTCTAGGGAGTAGAGGGTTCAGAGGAGGGGGCTTCGAAGTCACTTATGAAACGCGTCTTGCCTTCAAGGATTGTTCTCTGCAGTTTGGTCTGGCGTTTTACTGGCTGAGCATACACTGCTCTTCTTTAGCTGACACTATCCAATGTCATGTTACTGAACATTAGACAACTTCACTTTGTTCCCCAGAGTTTCTTCAATGATACCACCATCAACAAGTCTGACTGGATTCACAACAATAGGCACATCATTTATTGAGTGAAAGAGTGGAATATTAGTCATTGTCATGGCGTAGCCACCGAGTTTCTTGTGGCTTTTGTGCACGTAGTGAGTTGAGCTCTTCACTTATTTTGACAAAGACGACACTTGCTCCTGTCTGACCGGAATTTACACGATCTTGGACCTGTATTTGCTATCTCGATGAATGATTTACTGTTAAAAATTTTCCGTAAAAAATCGGTAAAAAAATCCTGGAATAAATGTTGCCAGGCATTTGCCGTTTTAAAAACGGATTTATTGACGTAATGGTATGATATTACGATCCCCAACCCGTAAAAAGATAGTAATAAAGTATGATAAAAATTATGTCCGCCTGTATTTTACTCAAATACGGCTGAGAACAGTATATTTTTTACGGAGAATTTCCGATTAAAATTGCTGTTTTTGTTAACAGTGTATTCAAGGTATCAGTAAGATAATTTTCCGTATTTAATGAATAAAAGCCGAGGGTCTATCCTTTTACCAACTTGAACACAATCATGCACAATTTGGTATGAGATACGACTAGGTCCCGAGATAAGAGATAAACATATAAGGCCTTTGCCTGACCCGATCTTTCATCCAGTATCATTCAAGTTCCGTGCGGTATGTACATCATCCAGATAATTACATGTATAACGGAGATGGTTTGGGCAAGCTCTTCGCACTCCCCAAGAGAGATTAGTTCACCAAACTCTCAAGAGTTGGAAGACCCAGGTCTTCATGGCTGAGGACTATGAAGTGTGAAGTTGGAGATGATGAATGGAAAAGTAGGCAGAGATGATGATGATAACATTGTAAAGCTCCGTTACTCTTGGCTCGATCCTCCTACACTGGCACTACCTGGGACTTCAAGCAAAGCTGTCTAGCTAAACATTTATATTAAATACATGCAATCTATGGTAACTAACTGATGCGGGGATTATTAGACAACATTTAGGATACTAAACTAATTATTGAAGTACACTAAATCTTTTTTCAGAAGATACTAAACCCAATGCTGAGAGTCACACAGGCGGAGCCATCCAGTGTGCTAGGGTTGTGAGTAGGCATATGGTCTGTTGGTACAAGGAAACCAGTGAGGATGTCATGGCTCCAAATTCGGATTGTACATAGTGAAAAATTTATAATTTAGCAACAAGACCATTCAGATAGGAGAAGTATCTACGATTTTGTTGCGAAATGCAACATTTCTGTATAATCAATGACGTCCTAAGGACTATGTGTACCAATTTTGGTGCTCCTTCCCACAAATGAAAGTCTCTTGAAAATTTATCTGCTCCACTAACGGTAGGTGGCGTCTTCAGAGTCTAGAATTGCCGCCTCCACTCTCTCTCTCTCTCTCTCTCTCTCTCCTCTCTCTCTCTCTCTCTCTCTCCTCTCCTCTCTCTCTCTCTCTCTCTCTCTCTCTCCTCTCTCTCTCTATTCAATCACAGATATTTTTCAAATCACAATATGACGATCATAGAGAACTATCCACCAAGACCTGCTCTTTAATCAGCTTCCCTTAATGGCACTGAAAACTCCACCCGCATTTGATTTCGTTAAGAGAAAAGTAGCAAAAATTTGATCTTCCTTCACCCAAAGTGTAAATACAAACTACAAATTACCACCTGAAAAACATAAATGGTAATCTGCTAAGATCTGTTATCCATTAGGTACCCGTAAATGCTACCCATAATTGTCACACTTGCATTTTCTGACTTTTGATTATAAGGAATAATCTGACTTTCATTCCTATAAGAAAAAATATTCTTTAACCTGTTGAATTAAATACTTCCTGTAGCAAACAACGTTAAAAGGTAGAATTCCACCTGGAAATGACACCGGATGATATATTTCCTGAAACTTTGACGAGCACTTTGTGGCGGGAACGTCACCAGAAAATCATAAATCCTTCAGAGCATTTAAAAAAAAAAAAAAATTTTTAAAAAATGCTGCTTGGCTCTTGTTTAAATTGGAAACTACTTGGGGGTGAAATTGTCTTTCATAGAATGTTGAAGAGCATATGGTATACACTGTTAGAAAAAAAAACGTAATTTTTATCGGAAATTATCCGTAAAAATATACTGTTCTCAACCATATTTCAGTAAATTATAGGCGACCGGAATTTTACCTTACTTTGTTATCATTTTTTACAGGTTCAATACCGTAATATTACTCTTTCATGTTGATATAACCGTTTTCAAAACGGTAAAAATCCTGGAATAAATGTTGCCAGACTTTTACCGTTTTTTTCAAATGAAAAATTTCAAGAGTTTAGAAAGAAAATCTATATAAAAAAATATTTAATGAAAATTTACAAAAAACTTATCAAAGGAACAACGCGTTGGAAACATTACCTGGACGGTTCGTAATAACTATAAAATAAGAGATTTATTGGTAAATAAGTCACTAAAAAAGAAAACGCTGAAAAGATGAAAAAAATAATAGGCTTAGAAAATAGGTTTTATTTCATGGGGAGTAACTGAGAAGAGGGTGTTACAGAAATAGTTTGAACTCCAGAGAGAGAGAGAGAGAGAGAGAGAGAGAGAGAGAGAGAGAGAGAGAGAGAGAGAGAGAGAGAGAGAAGAGAGGAGAGAGAGAGAGCATTAAAAGTTACAGAAAATATTTTTGAGGTATTTCTAATAAAATAATATGATGTAGAGATAATCAAATACCCAAACCAGCGTGGCTGAGAGAGAGAGAGAGAGAGAGAGAGAGAGAGAGAGGAGAGAGAGAGAGGAGAGAGAGAGAGAGAGAGCATTAAAAGTTATAGAAAATACTTTTGAGGTATTCTTTCAAGTAAAAAAAAATGTAGAAAAAATCAAATAGCCAAACCAACGTGGCTCAGACAAAGAGAGAGAGAGAGAGAGAGAGAGAGGAGAGAGAGAGAGAGAGAGAGAGAGAGAGAGAGAGAGCATTAAAAGTTACAGAAGATACTTATGAGGTATTCTTTAAAATACAAAAATGATGCCGAAAAAACAATTAACAAAAACTAAGCAAGGGAGGGAGAGAGAGAGAGAGAGAGAGAGAGAGAGAGAGAGAGAGAGAGAGGAGGGAGAGAGAGAGAGAGAGAGAGAGAGAGCATTAAAAGTTACAGAAAATACTTATGAGGTATTCTTTAAAATAAAAAAATGATGCAGAAAAAACAATTAACAAAACTAAGCGAGAGAGAGAGAGAGAGAGAGAGAGAGAGAGAGAGAGAGAGAGAGAGAGAGAGAGAGAGAGAGAGCATTAAAAGTTACAGAAAATACTTCTGAGGTAGTCTTTTCAAATGGAAAAAAAATTATGCAGAAAAAAACAAATAACATGACTAGAGAGAGAGAGAGAGAGAGAGAGAGAGAGAGAGAGAGAGAGAGAGAGAGAGAGAGAGAGAGAGAGAGAGGAGAGAAGTCGGTTAGGTAAGATGCACCTAAGAATGAAAATCATTAAAGGCTGTAATCCCATCTCCCATAAAAGATTCCCCACTTCGTAGCATCTTTCTTCTCCAGTTACATCTTCAACCTTTAATCAGACCATGAAAGGGTGCAGGTAACCAAGGAGTTCGACTGTTTAATTAACTGACAGATAAATCTTTGTTATTAACTGTCGAAGCATTTTGGAAAATATCCATTGGAATGGTTTGGAGATATCAAACGATCTCAAAGACTGCGTAGTTTTGTATTTGTGGGAGATGCTGACAAAATTTAATTTCGTATCTTAAAATAATTTCTTGATCTTATTTTACTGTATAAGTCTTATTTCAATGCTCCAAATGTTAAGAACCAATAACTAAAGTTAATTTCGTTTAATTAACTGACAGATAAATCTTTGTTATTAACTGTCGAAGCATTTTGGAAATATCCATTGGAATGGTTTGGAGATATCAAACGATCTCAAGGACTATGTAGTTTTGAGGGAGATGCTGACCAAATTTCCATTTGTATCTTTAGATCATTTCTTGATCTTATTTCAATATAATTCTTATTTTAATGCTCCAAATGTTAAGAACCAATAACTAAAGTTAATTTCGTTTACTTAACTGACAGATAAATCTTTGTTATTAACTGTAGAAGTATTTTGGAAATATCCTTGGGAATGGTTTGGAGATATCAAACGACCTCAAGGACTATGTAGTTTTGCGGGAGATGCTGACAAGATTTCCATTTGTATCTTTAATTGTATAATATATGGTCAGTCTCTAGGGCATTGTCCTGATTGCTAGGGCAATGTCAGTGTCCCTTGCCTCTGCCATTCATGAGTGACCTTTAAACCTTTAATGAGAACATTATTTTCC
>NC_090735.1:128037206-128049706 GCF_036898095.1 Palaemon carinicauda | reverse complement strand
TCTGACGTCATCAACCCTCATTTTCACTAACTATTGTGGCCTGGTATCACTGTTTGCCCATCGGGCATGCTCAATCGTGTGGACAGGGCTTTAATCTTACCCAAAACATAGCAAGTTAGTATTCACTGGAAAGATCTTAATGACAGATTTCCAATAATAGCAACATTTTGAACATTTTGTTGAATTTACTATTGGCAATGAAATGGTTAAGAAAATGAACGAGTGACTATAGATAAAGACCAATTGGTCACCCGCGTCGGCTTCTTTGTATACGGAGCTACATTATATATATATATATATATATATATATATATATATATATATATATATATATATATATATATATATATAGCGTATATGTATGTATACATACACACTATATATACAGTATATATATATATATATATATATATATATATATATATATATATACTGTATATATAGTGTGTATGTATACATACATATACGCTATATATATATATATATATATATATATATATATATATATATATACACACATATTTATATATATATATATATATATATATATATATATATATATATAAATAGATATACACACACACACACACACACATATATATATATATATATATATATATATATATATATATATATATATATATATATATATCACACCAGTATTGAAAACACACCGTCAAAATATCACCAATAACCCTATCATTTCACCAAATGATCACTACAACAGATTCTTTTCATTATATAATGATTATAGTGGCATTTTACGAAATCCACAAGTCATGAAACAAGATTATAATGTATATACAGCTTGAGTTATGATTTAGTTCTTCAATAATATTGGAAATTGAAGATGTTCAAACTTCAAGACCTTCATAACGTTGAACAAATAATATCTTTATTAGAATGGCTTTTGGTGAAGTTGCATAACATGGATGCGTAGGTTTTGTTAGGCTTATAAAAACGAACTTGGGATGAACAAGAATCTTGGATTTAATCAAAGTAGTGGAAATACTTTAGAGAATATTTAATGATAATTTTGAAATTATAAAATGCTGTAATTAACGAGTCTTAAATACCAAATGGTCATAGTCCTAATTGGCTACTAATGTCTAATTTATAAACTGAAGAGATAGTATGTAAGCTACAGTACACCTGGACACAGGAATTACTGGTATTTTAAGGGTTTTAGTGGCCATTGTGATAACGTCCTTGACTGGTGAACGCCAGACTGGGGTTCGAGTCCAGCTCAGTCTCGATAGTTTCTTTAGTCGCTGCAACCCCATCATCATTGTGAGCTAAGGATGGGGGGTTTAGGGAGCCTATAGGCCTATCTGCAGAGTCATCACCAGCCATTGCCTGGTCCTCCTTTGTCCTAGCTTGGGTGAAGAGGGGGCTTGGGTGTTGGTCATAAGTCTATATTATTATTATTATTGCTAGCCAAGCTACATCCCTTGTTGGAAAAGCAAGATGATATAAGCCCAAAAACTCCAACAGGGAAAAATAGCCCAGTGAGGAAAGGAAACAAGGATATATACATGAAACAATATAAGAAGTAATGAAAAATTAAAAGAAAATATAAAAAAAAACATTAACAGCATTAAAACAGATAAGTCATATACAACTATAAAAAGACTTATGTCAGCCTGTTCAACATAAAAACATTTGCTGCAACTCTGAACTTTTGAAGTTCTACTGATTCAACTACCAGATTAGGAAAATCATTCCATATGGTCAGTCTCTAGGGCATTGTCCTGCTTGATAGGGCAATGTTAGTCCCATACCTCTGCCATTCATGAGCGGCCTTTAAACCTAGCTCTGAAGAAGTGCACGACAGCAACATCCTTACTGCACAGAGATTCTACTGTTTTGCCCCTCACACCAGCTCTGCCATCTCTTCATTATCTATTTGGTTATTCACAGAAAAGTAAGAGTGTCAAAGGGAGAACTTCAAAGTGCGTTGTACCAGGGACTCCCGTGTTCAACTGTACAAAAGTCAACTGAGTGGCTTATTGTAGTCCTATTTTTCAAGGAAAAACGAACAATAATGTCTTCTAAGACATAAAATTTAACGAGATATTTCAACACATTTGTTTGTTTTGTTTCGAGGCTTTCGAATAAGGCTCTTTAAAATACACGAGTTCTATAGGCCTAACCAATCCACACGCCCCACCCATCCCTTCACCATCATACAGTCTTATAAATAGCGTCTTGAATAAAATATCTTTTGTATAACTTATCATTAACTATGACATTCCGTAAGAGTATAATTGCAGCTGATATACTTTCAGAGATTGATATTTTAATTCCCACACACTGGAGTCACAACGCCTGAAGTCATTAAAGATACTTCGAGAGCATTTAAAGCATTATGTATAATTTTCACTAGTCAGTTCACCAAAAAGTATATAAATTATTGTTTTTGAGTGACTAAAAATTAAAATCAAGATGTGTGATGTTGTAAATTGTTTAATTAGATGGATTTGTTTATAGAAAAATGCAATTAAATGTGATTAGGCTATACTGTAAATATTGTGATTGTAAAGAATATGTAATTTAACTTTTTAATAAAAAAATAAAAAAAAAGTCAGTCTCCTTTCAATGTTGCATGCATAAGTCCTTGGTAATCATAAATTGTGTTAACGGATCTTTACAATAATCTTAAATATAGTAAAAAAACGAACATATTCGCTAATCTTTCCCAAGCTGGCATTTGAATTACTTTCCCACTGTAGCCTTAATATTTGCACAAGCAAAGAGCCACGGTTTAGAATCTGCAGGACTTCGTGGTTTGTTTACATATAATTTCTTCGCTTCTGTGACATATAAGGGGATGGCTGCATGACAGCAGTTCATTTTCAGTTCGGTTTCCTTATTCAGAATTCTAGACATTTGTTTTGAAAAATATCTGTTCATACTGCTGCTCCTGGCTTTGTGGTAATCACTTATATGGCCAACGTTTGTTAGGCTCATGGACCGCCCCAACTAAATACCAATTAGTTTATCCACCTGTAAATGGGTACTATAAAAAGGGGGGATGTCATGGGACTAGTAACGTAACCCCTACAGACTTCCTGAGAAATCTGAAATCTGTAGAATTCAGGCAATACATCCTTTATTATTCTTATTACTAGCCAAGCTACAACTCTAGTTGGGAAAGCAGGATGATATAAACTCAAGGGCTTCAACAAGGTAAAATGACCCAGTGAGGAAAGAAAATAAAGAAATAAACTATAAAAAAATAGTAATGAAAAATTGTTATAAGATATTCCCAAGTAAAACAATAAAATACACCTTTCATTATAAACTGTATGAGTGACTTATGCCAGCCTGTTCTACATAAAACATTCGCTCTAAGTTTGAATTTTTGAAGTTCTACCTATTCAATTGCCTGCTTAAGAAGATCACTCCACAATTTAGTAATAGCTGGAATAAAACACATAGAATACTGTGTGGTATTGAGCCTTATGGTGAAGGCCTGACTATTAGAATTAACTGCATACCTTGTATTACGAGCAGGATGGAACTGTCAGGGAAGATCTGAACGCAAAGAGTTAGTTAGGAAAAATCTTATGCAACATGCATAAAGAACTACATGAAATTTAACAGACCGCAAGTTTTTGTTCAACAAATTAAAATGAGATTCAGCCACTAAAGACCAGACAAAAGAACAATACTCGAAACGAGGCAAAATGAAAGAATTAAAAAACAATTCAGAATAGATTGATCAACGAAAATCTTAAGACTTTAAATAAGCCATGTTTTTTCTTTTTGAGCAATTGTAGAAGAAACAGACCGAATTTGATTCTCAAAAGTAAATTTGCTATCAAGAATCACTCCTAAAATTTCAAAAGAGACGTATAGAGTTAAAGAAACATTTTCAATGCCGAGATCTGGATGTTAGGGAACCACTGTCCTCAACCTATAATTATACTTAGTTCTGTTATGGTTCATTTTCATGTCCAATAATTTCCACCACACGCTAACTTTAGCTAGATCTCTATTGAGGGATTCAGCAACCCCGTATCTACATTCAGGGGATGGAATTGAAGCAAAGAGTAGTATCATATACACATACGCAACAAGCATGTTCTCTAGGCCAAACGACATTTCATGTCTATTTAGTAAGTAAACTAATGGGCCCCACCCCTCCCCTGAGGAATGCCAGATATCATATTCCCATACTCACTACGATGCCCAGGAACAACTCTGCGATCTATTATTTAAAAATTCAACAATGATGCTTACGTGCAATTGTTAAGAGAAAACATGGACTTCATGATTAACACCGCCAAAACCAGCACTAGAATCATGGCCAATCCTGCGAACTCCTTGACCACAATCATGAGATTTCATACTGCATTGGAGATTGTAAGAAGGGGAGCACATGCCCAAGGCCTTACGAAAGCTAAACTGCAAACCAGAGAAAAAGGGGGACGGTGAACTATATATATATATATATATATATATATATATATATATATATATATATATATATATATATATATATACGCACACACACACACACATATATATATATATATATATATATATATATATATATATATATATATATACACACGCACACACACACACTATATATATATATATATATATATATATATATATATATATATATATATATATATATATATAGATATATATATATACTTCACCATACATCTTTCTGCCTTTAAAGTGATGGTCAACATTACAATTAACTTTCAAACTAGGTTTTCTGTTTTATAAAAGAAGAATGCCACGAGCGAATTACAAGCAATATGAATAAGGGAATAAACCAAAATATACAAATAACAATGGCATGTCAGTAAGCGAATAAACCAAAAAATACACAATTAACAATGACAAGTCAGGAACACTCAGGATATGGCTGTCTTGTCTCAAAGCTTAAACCAGCAATTTACGTAAGTACCTAGTCTCATTGAACGGTTTTATGGTAAGCGCCTCGGCAAAAAAAAAAAAAAAAAAAAAAAAACCACTATAAATCACGTAGTTCTTATTTTTCTCTCTTCTAGGGCCTCTAGGCAGTAAGGTTCGAAAAGACAGACTCTTGAAAACATTTACTGCAACATTGTTCTAATAGAATACAGGTGCATTGAAACATCCAACGAAAAGGAGAGAACGAGATTGAAATTCACATTTCCATGCCATTCATGACATTAACATCGTCATACATGGCTTTAATGACTACTTTTGCAGGAAATTGTAAGGAAATATCTACATTCGACTGTACACCGCTACTTTTAAGTAATACCTAAATCATTCGATACAGGGACCATTGAAATAAACATTTCCATGCCATTCATGACATTAACATCGTCATACATGGCTTTAATGACTATTTTTGCTGAGAATTGTAAGGAAATACATACATTCGACTGTACACCGCTACTTTTAACTAATACCTAAATCATTCGATACATGGACCATTTTATTTCACCATAGTAGCTACTGTGCGCCTAGACATTACACTAAACTGCCAACTGAAATGAAGGACCTAAAGGGAGCAATTGAATTTAAGAAGAAACTAAAGACATTACTTTTCACAAGATCATATGATTTGGAAGATGCTACAATCAAAGAATTGTATAAGTTATAATGAAAATGTTTCGTTAGATGATTAATATGGACCCGCCCGAGAAGTAGTTCACTCGACTTCAGTAGAGGGTTGGATTTAAACCCAAAACAAGTAAAAACAAGTAAGTAACAAATACATATTTACAGAATTTTAACACTAGGTTACATACTCAATGAAGGACGAACTGATCGCCTTTAACTGACCTGTAGCTTTGTATAAAGTGTAGATAATGAAGGTCTGGCCGTAGTCCATTGAATTTGACTGATTGCTGTAGTTGAGATTGCTTGAAGTTCGCGATTGTAGAAACAAAACCTCGGAGTTTTGCTACATACCAAAAGTTTATTTTTTCTTGAATTGCGTTCCTTTATCGTTCATGAAATGTGGCTGCAGATGTCTTTGTTTGTGACACTATTATACCAGCAGTTACGAGTAATATTAATAGGAAAATATAAACGGTAACCCGGGATTCATCCTTTCTTTAGGATACCGAATTTTGGAGGGAAGTTGCGGTTGCTCCAGCGCTATGATAACTTCCGTTCTACTATTATATTTTGCTTAATATTTTCGATATAACAAGTAATTATTAGATATTAACGAGGAGGAAGTTGCACGGGGGACAGAGACGGGGACAGGAAGCACATTTAGGCACTAAATATCAAATCACGACAAGGAGATGACTGAATGGGATTATAATAGTCACAAGTTACGGAACAAAGTTAAAAGATAAAAACTAGTTCCCTAGAGTGCTTTAACACATAATACTAAAATAGTCATAAGCAACGAACCAAACTTAAATAATAATAAAAAAATCATTCCGTAGAGTGATATAACAGATAATACTATAATACTATAATACTATAATACTATAGGACACATAAAAGACAGATTGGTTCCGAAGAGCGCTTTTCGGCGGAGGAATACATGACGTAATCGTCTAGCTGACTGACGATGTTGCCATCTCAGGATATAATTTCTAATTAAACAAAAGCTATAAAATACTAGATTTAAATTTCTTTATTATAATAAATGGTCGAATTTGAATACCATTCTGTTACTGAATCTCCCCACACCAGTTTTCTTCCAAGTTACTTAATCCAGCCAATTAAGTAAGCGAAATCACTAATATGGCAATACTGACTAACTGAGTTTTCGAATCTCTCGATGACCGCCATTGACCGGTGTTTAGTTATTTGTGTGACGAAGGGATTCCTTGTGATTTCAATGCCGATTTTCCCCTACGTTTTCATCTACTTTCAATTGACGTGCCCTCAACCTGTAAACTATGATTTTCGTTCAACATATGCAGTGACAACAGAAGTTATTGTTTACAGCAGGTAAGACGTCTGTCAAAAGGAATGAGTGTCTTATTTTAGAATGAGTTATTGTTAATTTGTTCTCTTCATTTATTTATTTCCTTATTTCCTTTCCTCACTGGGCTATTTTTCCCTGTTGGAGCCCCTGGGCTTGTAGCATCTTGCTTTTCCAACTAGGGTTGTAGCTTGGATAGTAATAATAAAAATAATAATAATGTGTTTCTTATGCTAATCTGTCAATGAAAATAATTGTGTTTTCTCTATTATTAACGCAGTTATGGGGTAGAGTTCTCTTGTTTGAGGGTGCACTCGAGCACACTATTTTATGTAATTTGTTTTTCTCTTGTTTTGTTAAAGTTTTTATAGTTTATGTAGGAAATATTTATTTTAATATTGTTACTGTTCTTAAAATTTTTAATTTTTCCTTGTTTCCTCTCCTCACTGGGCTATTTTCCCTGTTGGGGACCCTGGGCTTGTAGCATCCTGCTTATCCAAGTAATAATAATAATAATAATAATAATAATAATAATATTATGAGTAAATGCTTGGTATAAAATCGTTATAACCTTGTCAGTGATGATATTCTCTTATTAAATTACATAATCATTTACTCGGTTTTGTTATGGTACTATAAAGTTTTGCATTCATTCTCATACAGAAGTGGTTTCCAAGATTTCTGTTGGCAGCTTAGGCAACGAATCCTTTTTCTAGATAGGATTGTAAAGACGAATGTTTAAAAAAGCAAGAAAATTATCTTTTAGAGTTAGATATTTCGACTTGAAATCGCAGAACTTAAAAACAACCAAAATAAAGTCACATGCATA
This sequence comes from Palaemon carinicauda, assembly GCF_036898095.1. Taxonomy (NCBI): domain Eukaryota; kingdom Metazoa; phylum Arthropoda; class Malacostraca; order Decapoda; family Palaemonidae; genus Palaemon; species Palaemon carinicauda. The sequence continues at coordinate 128,041,973 of NC_090735.1, read as the reverse complement.
ATTAACTTTAAAATAGGTTAGGTATGATGCTGGTTTAGTATGTGGCCTATTTTTTTTTCCGGTTTAGTATGTGGCCTACTTGGCTTGTAAGGTTAGGTTAGTCCACATACTAAAACAGATAGAATTTCGTAGGCGATATTCGAAAGGTAGGCCACATACTTTTAATGTAAGTAAAATCATATAATCGCATGTTTGTTAGTTGGCGATCTCTTACTTTTTTTTTAACATGCTATTACTTACTGATTTTAAATTTAAAATGGAAAAAGTGTGACTTCCGCATACTTAGTTTTTGAATAAGGTTAATTAGTGATTATTTCCTATGTTGAAAATACATTTTAAACTAGTTTGATTAATATCTAGAACTAGGCCTAGTTTATTCGTGGAGCTATAGCTGACAAAATAGGTCCTTGGAGGAAAGATATCTAGGACTCCAAGGTTAGGCCTAGTATGAATTTTTTTTTCCAATAGTCCAATTAGTTTTACCAAGGAATCTCATTTTGAATGATTTCAGAACTATTTCAATCTTATAGTAGAAGTATTAGCAGTATGAAAAATTATCCGTTCAATTTTGCACGCTCTTATGGTAAGCATACTACCCATTTGATGTTTCAAGAGCAACCATTAACACGATTCGTTTCATATGAACGAAACCTCTTCATTTACAACTGACTTTAACCTACAGGTGCGAGAGGCCCTAAGCGTTAATGGTTCCTCCAGAACGTCCCTAACCCAGACTTCAATCAAGAGCGTCTCCCGTTTGAAGCAGAGGGTGCTCCGTAACAGGGTAAGTGCACTGGGTATAATTTGATTAGATATTTGCATTGTAGATTTGTCGTCCTATATTCAAGATCTTGCAATAGATTTGGTCTTGCAATAAGTTTGGTCTTGCAATAGGTTTGGTCTTGCAATAGGTTTTCTTTAACGAGAGCACGGCGTTGGAAATTAGATGGACGAAAATGATAATCAGAAAGGCTATGTGGTAGGAATGGCCGTGTGTTTAAGGGTGTTTGACGCGCTGCTGATGATCAAACTGTTTAATATTGTAGATTTTCTACTGTGCTGTTGTTTCGTCCACTATTCATCCATGTGGCAGACAGGTGTTGGTTTTCTAGTACCACATAATGAGAAATTAATCAAAGGAAACAAAATACAACCTCTTTTTCTCTGACAAATCTATGTATCCGGAATAGTACCTGGACAAAATTCGTAGGAGTGTGATCATTAACCGATTTGTTCGAAGCAACAATGATTCGAATGTCTTGCTCTTATTATTTTTCAGTTTTTAAACGTCAGTGATTGTTAGTTGTAATACCACTTTTGAATACCCAATCAATTCGTTATTTTCTTTAAGGTAATTATGCAATTGCATGCATTATGTACGAGTAATGGCAGGAGTAACACTATTGTGCGTGAAACTTCACTTCCACTCCCAGGTAGGCTTTCAGCCTGTCAGTGGAATCAGTTGTCTTCAACACTCAATTCTGTTTTCAAAAATTCCCTCTCTTCTCAGCTGTTCAATTGTTGGCATGTTGTTCTTTGTCAGAATCTCTTCAATTCCATCCCTCCATCGTTTACGTGGTCTACCTCTTGATCTCCTCCCACCAGGCGTCCAGTCCCATCTCTTCCTTGCAATTCTATATCCATCCATTCTCATTAAATGTCCCAGCCATCTCAGCTGTCCCTTCTCAATCTTGTTCAACATAGGAGATACCCCAACCATCCTTCTGAAACTACCAATAATAATTAGCCAATGACTTGTAACTGTATGTGAAGTTTCACAAATAGAAGATTATGCGTGAATGAAATCATAATCATTCTTACTCCTCGAGTTTCAACATCCAGTAACACGGATCTCGAATTACGTTTTGATTTTGCCTCTGCTTTCATCAAGTTAATTTACCTTGTATGCACCGTGTACAGTACATTTCTTATGTTTATCAATGCTTCGATGCCAATTCTTTAACCGAAAGTTCTCTTCATATTTCTCTAGGTGTTTGGTATCACACTGCCACAATACTAGGCCTAGTGGATGCCATTATTATTATTATTATTATTATTATTACTATCCAAGCTACAACCCTAGTTGGAAAAGCAAGATGCTATAAGCCCAGGGGCTCCAACAGGGAAAAATAGCTCAGTGAGGAAAGGAAATAAGGAAATAAATAAATGAAGAGAACAAATTAACAATAAATCATTCTAAAATAAAAAACAACGTCAAAACAGACATGTCATATAATAAACTATCAACAACATCAAAAACAAATATGTCATAAATAAACTATAAAAAGACTATGTCTGCCTGGTCAACAAAAAAGCATTTGCTCCAACTTTGAACTTTTGAAGTTCTACTGATTCAACCACCCGATTAGGAAGATCATTCCACAACTTGGTCACAGCTGGAATAAAACTTCTAGAGTACTGCGTAGTATTGAGCCTCGTGATGGAGAAGGCCTGGCTATTAGAATTAACTGCCTGCCTAGTATAATTATTAATTATTATTATTATTACTAGCTAAGCTACAACGATTCTAAACCGTAATACTGAACATAGCTCACCAGATTTTTTGAAAGGCCGAACGAGACAGACGCACATGGCAAGTTTATCTCCGGCTTTCTGTTGATTGAAGATATACCGTTGCATTTAGCGCAAACGTGGTCATGCAGAGCTTCTTTGACAACCGTCTTGTGTTAGAGTTCTCTTGCTTGAGGGTACGCTCAGGCACGCTCTTTCCATCGTGTTTCTCTTCCTCTTGTTTTTATGAAGTTTTTATAGTTTTTATATGATAGATCTAATTTAATGTCGTTAATTATCTTAAAGTTTTTTATTTTTATTGTTACTACTCTTCCAATTTATCCATTTCCTTGTTTCCTTTTCTCACTGGGCTATTTTTCCATGTTGGAGCCCTTGGGCTTATAGCATCATGCTTTTCCACTTAGAGTTGTAGCTTAGCTACTACTACTACTACTACTACTAATAATAATAATAACCATAGGATTTTCACTGAAGTAGACACACGCACTAACACATTTGGGTTAGGACTTACAGCACCGTTGTAAGTGACGTTAGTAGTGCGTTAGTAGTTACTTCCGTTTTCATTTCCTCACAGGTCTATTTTCTATGGTGGCATAGCGCTTTAGAATAACCTATAAATAAGAACCCGTATCATGTAAACATTGCAAGAGTAGCTTGAAAAATGTAAATACTGGTTGCTGAAATTTTGCTTTTTGCATTTGTGGAAGTTAGACCCCGCTCTACCTTAAAATGAAGTTTGCTTATATAGTTTTCCCGGCAGGGCTTACAGTAACCACACTTTCATGAATAGGTTTATAACTGAATAATTTTTTATCACTTATACATAGACTTTTCCTCCATAATAAAACTATACCTTTATCATGTGACTACTCGAAATTTATCGTAGCCCACAATCAAAATAAAATCCATTTTCAACCACGTAAATTTAACAAAACCGAACTTTTTGTCCGCACAATTACGTTTTGATTTTGCCTCTGATTTCATGAAGTCTAATTTACCTTAATATGAACTGTGTATAGTACATTTCTTATGTATATTAATAATTCGATGCCAATTCTTTAACCGAAAGTTCTCTTCATATTTCTCTAGGTGTTTAGTATCACACTGCCCTAATACTAGGCCTAGTGAATGCCATTATTATTATTACTAGCTAAGCTACAACCCTTGTTAGAAAAGCAGAATGCTTGCCCATGGGCTCCAACAGGGAAAATAGTCCAATGAAGAAAGGAAATATGGAAATAAATAAACTATAGGGTTGTGGTGGCCGATGTGGTAACGTCTCTGACTGGTGAACGCCAGACTGGGGGTCGAGTCCCCCTCAAACTCGTTAGTTTCTTTGGTCGCTGCAACTGCACCATCCTTGTGAGCTAATGATGGGGGTGTTAGGGAGCCTATAGGTCTATCTGCTGCGTCATCAGCAGCCACTGCTTGGCCCTCCTTGGTCCTAGCTTGGGTGGAGAGGGGGCTTGGGCGCTGATCATATGTAATATGGTCAGTCTCTAAGGCTTTGTCCTGCTTGATAGGGCAATGTCACTGTCCCTTGCCTCTGCCATTCATGAGCGTATTTGAACCTTTAAACCTTTAAAAGTAAAAAAAAAAAAAAAAAAAAAATTAAGAACAGTATCAACATTAAAACAATAAAATATTTTAAGAACAGTAAAACATCTTGTATATATAAACTATAAAAAGAGACATGTCAGCCTGTTAAGAACAAAAAAGATAAAACATTTGCTGTAATTTTGAACTTTTTAAAGTTCCACCGATTCAACTAACACAACTTGGTTACAGCTGTAATAAAACTTCTAAAATACTGTGTAGAATTGAGCCTCTTGATTTAGAAGGCATGACTATTAGAATTACCCCTGAAACAGCGGGCTAAATGTCCAGTGTTAGCCTACATTTACTTTTGTGGCAAATGTAATTAGCTACTTTTGATCATAATTGCTCACTAAAACTGTTGGGTAAGGCAAATTATTTTCAAACAGCTGTCGAAAAATTCCACGATCTCGCCACTTCCTGCAAAGAACTTAACACTAAAGTTTTAAAGGTTGCTCATGAATGAAGAGGCAGGGAACAGGGCAATGTTTTGAAGACTGACCACACATACGTATGATAAGTTTCCATGCCCCTTCTATGATCAGGGAAGGCCAGGCAAAGGCTACTGATGACTCAGTAGGTAGACCCATAGGCTTCCCCAAACCACCAAACTAGCTCACAAGAACGATGAGGATCCAG
>NC_090735.1:128019706-128032206 GCF_036898095.1 Palaemon carinicauda | reverse complement strand
TTACTAGGAGGAATATGAAACGTCTATTTTTCGCGTATTTTTTTTAAAAGAACCTTTTTTTTTTTTTTTTTTGCATATTTTGAATTTTATTTTAATTTCATGATCCCATTAAAAATGCAGAAGTTATCATACTGATTTAATAAATCAGAATTCACAGATGTACTTCGTTTTTTCAAAGTTACATTTTGACTAAAAAATGAATAATGTTTTTGCTATTATCATTTGTGTTGTCAAGTAACGTAACCATTTATGGATTGGATTACATCTCAGTGAATTTGAAAGCAAGGAAATATAAAGGAATGAATAAATAAACAAATTAACAATTACATAATTAGATTCAAGGATATTTTATACTATTTTACACTATTCAGAAAGGCACGAATCCATCATAATTCAACCCATCACTGGAAAGGGCATCGGAAATATGATTTGGAGGTGATATTGTGTGTGTGTGTGTGTGTGTGTGTGGAGGGGGGGGGGGCGTCCGTCTGTGGCTTAATGAGTGACATAAGCAGATTCAGACTCCAAATAGGGTCATGCAGTGCGGAGGTAATCAATACCAGAATTTGACATTTCAATATCAGATAATTGCGCAAATGATTATCGAAATTATACCGCCATGCAGCGTCTGTGTGAGAGAGAGAGAGAGAGAGAGAGAGAGAGAGAGCAGAGCGAATGAAAAGTACTCTTGAGAGAGAGAGCAAAGCGAATAAAAGGTACTCTTGGAGAGAGGAGAGAGAGAGAGAGAGAGAGAGAGAGAGCAAAGCAAATAAAAAGTACTCTAGAGAGAGAGAGAGAGAGAGAGAGAGAGAGAGAGCAAGGCGAATGAAAAGTACTCTTGAGAGAGAGAGAGAGAGAGAGAGAGAGAGCAAAGCGAATGAAAAGTACTCTTGAGAGAGAGAGAGAGAGAGAGAGAGAGAGAGAGCAAAGCGAATAAAAAGTACTCTTGATTCCGACCGCACGAGGGTGTTCCATTTAGCAGACTGGGGAAAGTCTCACAAGATAAAAATTCGCTTTTAAAAGCAATAGCAATAGGGTTACATTCTCTGAAAAAATTTAACCTTTAAGAGTTATATATATATATATTATATATGTATATATATATACATATATATATATATATATATATACATATATATATACACACACACACACATATATCATCATCATCATCATCCTTCCTCCTACGCCTATTGACGCAAATGGCCTCGGTTAGATTTCGCCAGTCGTCTCCATCTTGATCTTTTAAATATTAATACTACTCCATTCATCATCATCTACTGTACTTCACGCTTCATAGTCCTCGGCCACGTAGTCTTGGGTCTTTCAACTCATCTAGGGCCTTTGGAGCCCAGTTGAAAATTTGGTGAACTAATCTCTCTTGGGGAGTGCGAAGAGCATGACCAAACTATCTCCATCTGCCCCTCATCATGATCTTATCCACCTATCGCATTCGAGTAATTTCTGTGTGTGTGCGTGAGTATACGTACATATTTAATTTATATATATATATATATATATATATATATATTTACATATATAAATATATATATATATATATATATACAGTATATATATATATATATTTACATATATAAATATATATATATATATATATATATTTTACATATATAAATATATATATATATATATATATATATGTATATATACTGTATATATATTTACATATATAAAAAAAATGTATATATATATATATATATATACACACATATATATATATGAGACTTTGAGATGGATTGTCACCGAAAGGGAACAGCATTCCAATTTCTTAGCAAGACATTTTGAGTAAAATTGCCAGCCCATCTTCCTTTGTCTTGACCCCCTTCAACAACAGGATAGTTGAGCTATCGGTAGATCGGAAGCTACCTACGGGCCCACCCATCGCAATTCAAGTATTTTGCCATTTAGTAATGAGTACACACACACACACACACACACATTCACACACACACACACACATATATATATATATATATATATGTATATTGTATAATTATTTTTTTTGTCTTCTAACACCTTCCATATTAGTCCCACCCTATAGCAGGGTGGGCCGTTCGAGCCAACTTTGTCTGTTTATATTCACTGCAACATCTTCCCTCAGTCCCGCTGTACATATCTCTCCTAACCACATCATCCAATATTCTGCAAACGCCCCACACTCCTCTCCAGCAACTGGCATGTTCTTAGCGCTCTTGATTGATTCCATCCCCTCCCTTCTTATTACATGGCCATAGTACCATAGTATCTCAGACGACGTTCTCCAGCCTTCTCCTTCACATTACTTATACCACACATTCTTCTTGTATCTTGACTTTCCTTCTTTTTCCAGTAGTGATATTCTAGCAATATATCTCATCATCTTCATCTCAGATCTTTCTAACAGTCCTTTCTCTTTCATCTTAGATGCGCAACTTTCTGCTCCATATGGTACTATGAGCTTGATAGTGTCTTATAGATTTTCATTTTTAGTCTGAATGGCATTTTATTGTTTAAATTCACTATCTGTCTCACTTCTGTCTCAGTACCTCACTCCGGTTATTATTGATCCTAAGTGTTTAAGCTCATTGTTGTTTTAGTACTGTTCCATCTTCCACTTGAATGCTTACTTTTAAATGTCCTTCTCTAGAACTAATCATTAACCTTGTCTTTCCAATTTTCACCCTCAATCCATTCTATTTTAGGGCTCATTTCATTGCTAAAAATCTTTCTTGCAGTTCTTCTCTATAATGACTAAGTCATCAGCAAACATCAGTTCCACAATTTTTCGTTGTTTCTTAATTATGATAACAGTGCGTATAACAGAGGAACAGGAATAGACTCATAGCAGATCTCTGATGGAGGCCAACCTCCACTGGGAATACCTGTCTCCCCATATTTTGTTTGTACAAAGTTCTTGCCTCCTGTTACATCATCCTCGGTAATCTTATCAACTTGCCTGGTTCTCCTCTGTCAAAACCAGTAGCCTAACGTTTCTGATGCCCTATCATAAGCCTTTTCAAGATCCACATAACACATGTAACCTTTCCTATTTCCTTCTAGACACTTCTCTTGGACTTGTCCTATTGTAAAGAGAGCATCTGCTGTGCTCTTTCCTTTTATAAATCCAAAAAAAGTTGCTCATGTTATTTATGTACATCTATAAACTTTTTCAACCTCCCTTTTATTCTTTTTAGTATCTTGAATTCGGGTTTCAAAGGCATTGTTTTTTCTGTAATTCCCAGAGTTTAACACGTGCCATTTTGTGTCTGTGATTTGATCATCCAACTATCTTCCTAGTCCCTTGCCATATCCTCACCCTTCCAGATCTTTTCCAATAGTGTGTGTACCCACTCTTTGCCTAGATTTCCCAATGCATTAACCATTTCTATTGTTACCTCTGATTTTCCTCCAGTTTTATTTACTTTTCATCTCTTCTTACCATTCTCGACTCTCTCTCTCTTTCTCTCTCTCTTTCTCTCTCTCTCTCTCTCTCTCTCTCTCTCTGTTTGTTATTTGTTCTCCTACTGGAGGGACGACATTTTCCAGTTCTTCCCTCTCTTTTCCAGTGTTTAATGGTTGTGAAAAATAGCCTTTCCATCTTTTAACTTCCTCTTCCTCAATTAAGATATTTCTGTTTTCATCTTTGATAATTCCTACCTCTTCTACATCCTGCCTGTCTTTTTTTCTCGCTTTTGCAATTTTGAAGTTCATGCAGTATGTATATAAAACTCCCCTCCAATGATTCTTTTCTGATATCCTCTAGTGCATTTTATTTGTCTCTCCCCCACGAAAGCTTTTAAAGTATCATTAATGAAGTGATAAAATTTTATTACTTTAGCCGTAAAGATAGGTGTGATTCCATCTATGGCTTCATCTCTGCAAATTGAATGTTTTTTCTCATTCTACTAGAATTGTTGCTCTCTCTCTCTCTCTCTCTCTCTCTCTCTCTCTCTCTCTCTCTCTCTTTCCATCAGGTTTTTAATCCTCACCTGAGTTATTAAATGTTCATTGATTTTCTTAGCAATTTTTTTCCCAACCCCTCTTTCTCTCTCTTAATAAACTTTGTTTTATTTGAGGATAGACCTATTTACGATGCATGTTTTTTTCTTTACTTCCGCCTACGATGTTGGGAGGAAGTTGTGTTTGCGCCCCTGTTTGTCTGTCCATTAGTTTGTTTGTTTGTTTGTGAACAACTTCCTGGCCACCTGGCCACAATTTTACTTATTGAGTAGTGAAACTTTCAGGGATTAATTGTGAAGTTGAAAAATGGAAGTGATTCAATGTTGAAAGTCCTAGGTCAAAGGTCATGTTCGAAGTCGAGTCGAAGGTCGACTGAATTTACCCTAACCTTAATCCCAAGTTCGCACATGGTTGTCACACAGACTTCAAATACGCCTTCGGTGTAAATTGATTCTTGGAAAGGCAAGCTGGTTTCTAGAAATAAGCTGCCGTGACGGAGGTCTGCACTCAGAGATTGCTTTTCTAGTCTATGTTTCTATATATTTGTTTATTCTCTTATTCATTCATTGTCATTGCGTCTTCAATCTTTGATTAATTATACAGTATATCTGCAAGGTTATTTTGCCCTTAGCATTGTTTGTCAACGTCAATAACATTATTTGAATTACCAATCTTAAACAGTCCTCGTATCAAAAGACATTTTTCCCTTCAAAATTACCTTTTCCTTTTTGTGATTGGTTTAGTGGAATGTTTTCTCTTTAAGCTATTTTAATTAATTCTATGTACATTCAAATAAGATGCCTCTACGTTTTTACGATTATTTTATTTTATTTACTGAGCAAAACATTTCCATTCGTCTAGATAAGTTACATTGCGATTCATAACGTGTTCCAGGAAATTCGAAATGCAATGTCTTGGGTTAGAGCTCTCTTGCTTGAGGGTACACTCGGGCACACTTATCTATCTAATTTCTCTTCCTTTTGTTTTGTTAAAGTATTTATAACTTATATAGGAAATATTTATTTTATTGTTGTTACTGTTCTTTGAAATATTTAATTTTTCCTTGTTTCCTTTTCCTCACTCGGCTGCTTTCCCTGTTGGGGCCCCTGGGCTTATAGCATCTTGCTTTTATAACTAGGGTTGTAGCTTAGCAAGTAATGATAATAATAATAATAATAATAATAATAATAATAATAATGGTTGAATTTCTTATATATAAAGCTTCTTGTCTTCACGTCCAAGGCTCCGTCAATTCATAAAGTAAAGAATTTTACGCAATATTTCCATTGTACAGAAACTTTGATTGTTTAGGGCGTAAATTTCATTTTTTTTTTTTTAAGAAAAATTATATTGATCTGAAAAATATTATGCTATTTTTCTTACTATCTGGAAAACAAAGTTTATTGTTATGCATGAATCCGTGTAGAGATTCCATTTGATATGTTTCGTGCTCCACATTTTGAAACTTGAAGTATCTATTTCTCAATTCATTGTTATTCCAGTAATGCCATAGTGTTCTGTAAATCGTAAGATTTTATCATCTTGTAGACGGTCTTCTCTCATTTTACAATTTACTTTTTATTCTGCGCAAAGTTTATCATTTCAAGCCTGTTCGATTTTAACATTATTTTGCTATGGTGTAGTGCATTGCTTTTAGAATATTTTGGTTTATTCTGAAGTAAATAATTTTATTATCATCATTTCTTCATACTTTATATGCTACAGTATAGGTAGAATTTATCATCTTTAATCTCAAACCTCTTTAACTGAAGGGTTTATTCCTTCTTCTATAATTCTCCATCTCTTCCACGCAAAATTTCACCTTCCTTTAAACGAAATGTATATTCGGTATGAAATATTTTTTTTCAATTGTACTTGCATTTGCCCGTTTTTCACTTATTAATTTTGAGAATAAACGAAACCCCATAATGCATACACTGATTCTAATTTTATCGGTATGGATATCTTTTTTTTCGTAGATATCTGCTTGTGTTTCTTTGCATTTAAACATTGCATCTTTTGTATGGACTTCATCCTTAAAGCTTCATAATTTGGTAAGCTTATTCCATCTTGTACTTTACATTTTGTTTCTCTGCTTTACAGTTATCTCTATTGACGATATTTAGATATTCATCTATAAATTTTCAATATTATTAAAGTAAAATTCGTTAAGTTTTGAATTAAATTTTCTTTTATTTTTGGAATGGTCTCATACAGTGATTACCCTTTGCACATTTTTCATCTCTGTAGAATATTGATTTTGTGCTGCAAATCTATTTTTGCGTTTTATTTCGCTGTTTTATCTATCGAACTTAATCATGAATCACCTCGAAAGTATTTCTCATCGTATCTAAAGCATGTATTATATCTGCGACCTCTTTCTCGCATTATTATTGTTATTATTATTATTATTATTATTATTATTATTACTTGCTAAGCTATAACCCTAGTTGGAAAAGCATGAGGATATAACCCCAGGGCTCCAACAGGGAAAATAGCCCAGTGAGGAAAGGAAAAAAAGGAAAATAAAATATTTCAAGAAGAGTAACTACATTAAAATAATTATCTCCTATATTAGCTATATAAACTTTAACAAAACAAGAGGAAGAGAAATAAGATAGAATAGTGTGCTTGAGTGTACCCTTAAGCAAGAGAACTCAAACCCTAGACAGTGAAAGACCATGGTACAGAGGCTATGGCACTACCCAAGACCAGAGAACAACGGTTTGATTTCGGAGTGTCCTTTTCTTAGAAGAGCTGCCTACCATAGCTAAAGAGTCTCTACCCTTACCAAGAGGAAAGTGGCCACTGATCAATTACAGTACAGTAACCCTTTGAGTGAAGAAGAATTGTTTGGTAATCTGTGTTGTCAGGTGTATGAGGACAGAGGAGAATATGTACCGAATAAGCCAGACTATGCAGTGTGTGCGTAGGCAATGGGAAAATGAACCGTAACCAGAGAGAAGGATCCAATTTAGGACTGTCTGGCCAGCAGTGAAAAGACCCAAACTTTCTAGCGGTAGTATCTCAACGGGTAACCGGTGCCCTGGCCAACCTACTACCTACATATGCATAATTCTTAATAAACTTTTGCCCTTTATATGCAAAGTTCCATTTCTGCTCGTAAAAAGTTTTCCGTCTAAGAATTTTGTTTTAACATTTTCTGTGAGTTTTGTTTTAAGTATTTCAAGTAAGCTTTATGATTTTTGCATAGAGATTACAGTCTTTTAAAGGCACACCTATGTTCCAACTACAAGATAAATTCTTGATATCATAAAACTTTTTTTTTAGCTCTGAAGTAGGTCAAAGTCGTCGAAAACTTTGCATATCTACGTTTAAATAGCCTGGTTAATTGTTATTTCCTTTACAGCTTCAATATTAACTTTTGTCCAATTGTCCATGATTAAAAATTCTCGGTTACCGAATTTACAAGTCAGTTGACACATAACATATTTTTATTTTGAAATTCAGTCATTTTCAATTTTACCGTTCCGCAGTATTTATAAAATACTCAGAGAATGTCATAAAATTGTCATGCTCAGGCCAATTCATCTTATATACAAACTTAGCTTTTAAAATTCATATATTTTTTTATTATTTAATTATTGTATGTGTGAAGGTCTTATGACCTTATTTTGTTATTAATATTAAAGAAAATAAAAGTTAATGCATAAATAATGCTATGTATTTAGAAGTATACATGCCAATATTCATTGGTGTTCTTATCTATAGTAAAAGTATCAGATGAAATATATTGTTTTTCTGGTTTTAATATAATTGTATAGGCCTTTATATTCGTGTGGTTGAGAGAGAGAGAGAGAGAGAGAGAGAGAGAGAGAGAGAGAGAGATAACCCAGGCATTGTAAGAACTTCATCGAAAGAACTCTAGAACGTGGGATGTAAAAGTGTAATTGAATGGGCCATGCTTTGCTGACATGTCAATAAACTGCCTTCATTGCAACGAAGTATTCCAATGTTGCAAACTGTCTCTACAAAGACTGGGCTGCAAATTCAGTGCATGCATGGATTCTTCTTCTTCTTCTTCTTCTTCTTCTTCTTCTTATTATTATTATTATTATTATAATAATTATTATTATTATTATTAATATTGTTATTATTATTATTATTATTATTATTATTATTATTATTATTTGTAGTAGTAGTAGTAGTAGTAGTAGTAGTAGTAGTAGTAGTAGTAGTAGTAGTATTAACACATTCATAATTCAGTTTATTGATTACTTGCAAAAAAATTCTATGCTCGTATCAGTACTTCGGAGTATTAGTTTTTTTTTTTTTTTTTTTTTTTTTTTTTTTTTTTTTGAATAATTGTTATGATTATCATCTATGATATCAATATGATAACTGGTGTCCGAGGATCACTGGCTATCAACCTCTGGTTTAGCGACAGGGTTCTAGAGATCAATCCATGGCGAATTTAAAACGACTGAAGCGTTATTTTGGAAGAAACTTTATGGCGAAAGTAAAACGACTGAAGCGTAATTTCGGAAGAAACTTTATGGCGAATTTAAAACGACTGAAGCGTTATTTTGGAAGAAACTTTATGGCGAAAGTAAAACGACTGAAGCGTAATTTTGGAAGAAACTTTATGGCGAATGTTAAAAGACTGAAGCGTAATTTTGGAAGAAACTTTATGGCGAATGTAAAACAACTAAAGCGTAATTTTGGAAGAAACTTTATGACGAATATAAAACGACTGAAGCGTAATTTTGGAAGACACATTATGTTTCTGCTGACCTAATCAGTGAATAAAGTACCTGGTAGTTAGTCGATCGAAGCCAGTGTGGGAAGAGAGGAGGCTGATAACCTCATATCTAAAAAGCTGCTGAAAACTTCAGGTTTTCCTTAAGAGGATACAGAGCTTGGTCGGAAAAAGGATTATGACTATCCTTATGACTTTAGTTGCATCGTGTAAATTGTGCACAAAGTCTATTTTGTATCGATTCAAATATATTTTCCCTTTTGAATAGCAATTCAATCAATAAGTGATGATTTTATTTACAAAATAGTGGTGATGGTGATTACATAAATTGAAACGATAGCCGCAGTAAAATTCTCAAGAAATAATGCTAAAAATAATAACAAAACTCACAAAAATCGTGATGAAAATGCTTACAAAACTGAAAGAAATAAAAATAAAGGCGATTTTAGTGACTAAACCACCCCCCCCCAAAAAAAAAAAATAATGATGATTTGTAGCTGTACAGGAGATTAGGTGATATTGAATGAGTGTTGGGGGGTGGGGGGCGCCTAGTGCAGTTTAAAGCGTGTCTTTTTTTTTTTTTTTTTTTTTTTTTTTCTAAGGCGATTAATTTTATTTATCTTGGTTCAATTGCTGAATCACCCTTCGACGCACTTATTCAACGTCAAATTCCCAATTAATTTTGGAATCGTGGTTCCCTTAAGGGCTTATTCCAGGATTATGCTCCAGCGATTAATTGGAAATCACATTCTTGTCCCATATAAGTTTCGTGTGCGGAATTCACCGAAAGAAAATTTGATCTCTTTAGATTCTAGTATTCACTCATATCCTGCCGACGTATAATCTGGTATTACCCTCCCCTCATTGAAAAGGTTAATCACGAGGCAATTACTGTTGAATTATTATTATTATTATTATTATTGTTATTTTTATTATTTGCTAATGTAAAACCTAGTTGGAAAAGCAGGATACTATAAGCCGACGGCCCCCCAAAAGGAAAATAGCCCAGTGAGGAAAGGAAAGAAGGAAAAATGAAATATTTTTAATAACAGTAACAACATTAAAATTAATATTTCCTATATAAACTATAAAAAACAGAACAAGAGGAAGAAAAATTAGATAGACAAGTGTGCCTGAGTGTACCCTCAAGCAAGAGAACTCTAACCAAGACCGTGGATGACTATAGTACAGAGGCTATGGCACTACCCATGACTAGAGAACAATAGTTTGATTTTGGAATGTCATTCTCCTAGAAGAGCTGCTTACCATAGCTAAAGAGTCTCTTCTATCATTACCAACAGGAAAGTAGCCACTGAACAATTACAGTGCAGCAGTTAACCCCTGTTGTGAAGAAGAATTGTATGGTAATATCAGTGTTGTCAGGTGAATGAGGACATAGGAGAATCTGTAAAGAAAACCCAGACTATTTCGGTGTATGTGTAGTCAAAGGAAAAGTGAACCGCACGTTTACGGTCGACAAAATCACGTGATAATATTACTAACGTCCACATCATGTGGTAAGCGAATGTTTGAAAACCGTATTTTAAACATTGTTCGTTTGATGCACTCCCTGACACTTCATACTGGTAAGAACATCTGTTCAAGCATGATGTACCGCACGTGTTTCTTACATGCTCATACGCTGTAATGCTATTTTTTTTTTTTTTTTTTTTTTTTTTTTTTTTTTTACCTCCGCCTACAAAGTTGGAAGGAAGTTATGTTTTCGCCCCTTTTTCTGTTTGTGTGTGTGCGTTTGTTTGTGAACAGCTTCCTGGCCACAATTTTAATCGTAGCGTAATGAAACTTGCAGGGATTCACTGTTTTGTTAAAAGCGGGAATGATTAGGTATTGGAAGGTCAAAGTCATCTATCAAGGTCACGGTCAAGCAAAATGTCCAATTCACGTAATCAGCCATAAGTTTGGACATCGTTGTCACAGACTTCAAACTTGGTTCATATTTGAGTGTATGAAAATCCACGCCAAATAATACATGTTAAGATCGAATGTCAAGGTCAAGTCCAATTTCAAGGTCAAGTAAAAGGTTAGATTCCGGTCATCAACCATGCGGCCACAATTTTAATCGTAAAGTAGTGAAACCAGCAGGGATTTTAAACTTAGGTAAAGAGCTGGAAAAAAATAAATTTTTGGAAGGTCAAAATCATTTAAAACATGTCGAGAAATAATCTGCCGTGGCGGAGGTCTGAACCCTCAAAATGCTTTTCTAGTTGTTTTTTTTTTCATCTCTCGCTCTCTCCCGTACTGATTATAGAAAAAAGCAGTAGCATTACAGTGTATGAGAGTGTACGATAAACTTTCATCTCCCATTGAATACGGTTGATATGGTCAGGTATGCAATATTCATTGGAGCCTATATGTTGAAAATTTATTTGCGTTATCTATAACCGCTCTGATGTAGAGGAAATTCTCTTAATGGATAGATAAGTACTCAGAGAACTCAGATACAAGAGATACTTCCTTTTTTTAAATATTCATGTTACTGGATGAAGTCCATGTAAGTGGTATCGCCGATACACATCTCCAATGAATATTAAGTGGACGAGAGTCCTTTAATGCGAAGGCATCGGATAATGATCAAGCGAAGGCCACCTCGCTTTTGAGTTCATTTCCCAACGTTCCATGAAATCAGAATATAATTTTCTCACACAATCGGTTTGTGGAACAGGTCTCACGACTGTTTTATTTCCTACTTGGCGTTTTCGTACGAAATCTCATTCGAACACAAAAGCCGGGACGGGGGGCGGGGGGGGGGGGGGAATCTTATGATCTCAACATTGAATATCCTCCCCGGCACGAACGCCCAGGCAGTTGTTCAAAACCTATTAAGTTTTTGGACGGATATGTTTCGGGTAAATTTTAAATTAGGATGAAAATTAATACGTTTTCCATTACACGTGTTATTTTGTTTATATATGGTATAAGGAAAGGAACTTTATTAGTTACTTCCAGTGAAAACGGAAGAAAGTTGCCAAGAAACATTAGATTACTTGCTGGGAGTCAAGATGGAAATCTTTAAATCAGTAGGTTTAAGGTTTAAAGGCCACTCATGAATAGCAGAGGCAAGGGACAGAGACAATGCCCTAGCTAGCAGGGCAATACCCTAGAGACTGACCATATATACATGTGATCATCTCTCAAGCACCCATTCCATCTATGCTAGGACCATGGAGGACCAGGAAATGGCTGTCGTTGACTTCCCAAAAAACCCTTATACTTAGCTCACAATGATGGTGACGTTGCAAACATCACAAGAAACTATCGAGCTTTAGCGGGAATAGAATCTCAGTTCGGTAGATCACCAAGCAGGGACGTTTCAAAAAAAAAGAAAAAAAAAATATCTCTGAAGGATGTAATGCATTATGACGTTGCATGTTGCAATTCCTTTTGTCTTAATGTACAATCAAATACGAAAAGACATCGAAAATAAAGACGTCTTTAAATTGCCTACAAATTCACTAAACACATCTTTGAAGAAAGTGAATGCAATCATAAAAGCCTCTAGTCTCTGAAGTAAATGTATAGAATTTATATAAACAAGTAATATACGTCGATAAATAAAAAGAGATTGAAAGCAATTCAATTCTCAATGCAAATGGGAACACGAATGAGAAGTGAATTTGGAAATTAATTCCAGTTAAAAGATGAAATACGACGTTCTTGCGCCATTAACATAACGAAAGACGAACTACCGCACTAATTGAAGTGTTGCTTTTCATTGGACGGTGCTTCTCTTCAGGAAGAAGTGTCCATTAGAAATAGTGACATTCGCTTCATTAGCAATATTGCTGAGTGACAAAGAGCA
>NC_090735.1:128004706-128014706 GCF_036898095.1 Palaemon carinicauda | reverse complement strand
GCCATAGCCTCTGTACCATGGTCTTCCACTGTCTTGGGTTAGAGTTCTCTTGATTGAGGGTACATAATTCTATCTAATTTCTCTTCCTCCTGTTTTGTTAAAGTTTTTATAGTTTATATAGGAAATATTCATTTTAATGTTGTTAATATTCTTAAAATGTTTTATTTTTCCTTGTTTCCTTTCCTCATTGAGTTATTTTGCCTGTTGGGACTCCTGTGCTTATAGCTTCCTATTTTCCCAACTAGGGTTGTAGCTTAGCCAGTAATAATAATAATAATAATAATAATAATAGTAATAATAATAATAATAATAATAATTCATCAAAGCAAAACCGTATTAAATTGGGTATCCATTAGATGGCAATATTGAATTGCCTTGGCATCATTAATGGAGGAAAATAAGACATCGTTGTTGCTAATTTCCTCTCCCCCTGTCTTTATCTTTTCTTCAATATGTCTTCAATTCTCTTCTTTTGGGGTTCATTAACCAAACAAGTTGAGTTCCCCGTTCATTTAGAAATGTTTAAATTTCCTAACAAACAATACTTAGATATTCTTTTTCAAGAGACAGCACTTTTCCACAAGGATTTTTAAATTCTTTTTTCTTTTTAACAAACACTAATTTCAGTTTTGCGGGAAAAATAAAGATTTTTTTTTCAAGATACCTAGCACTTTTCCATAAGGGGTTTAAAATTATTTTTCTAACAACAATACTTACCTTTTTGGAAAAGACAAAAAATCAAAGATTCTTATCAAGATACTTAGCACTTTTCCATAAGTATTTTTAAGTTATTTTTCTAACATCAATACTTTCCTTTTAAAGACAAAAAATAAAGGTTCTTTTTCAAGATACTTAGCACTTTTCAATAAGGGTTTTTAAGTTATTTTTCTAACATCAATAATTTCCTTTTAAAGACAAAAAATAAAGATTCTTTTTCCAGATACTTAGCACTTTTCCATAAGTATTTTTAAGGTATTTTTCTAACAACAGTACTTTCCTTTTAAAGACAAAAAATAAAGATTTTTTTCCCCAGATACTTAGCACTTTTCCATAAGAATTTTTAAGGTATTTTTCTAACAACAGTACTTTCCTTTGAAAGATTATAAATCATAGATTCTTTTTCCAGATACTTAGCACTTTTCCATAAGGATTTTTAAGTTATTTTTCTAACATCAATACTTTCCTTTTAAAGACAAAAAATTATGATTCTTTTTCAAGATACTTAGCACTTTTCCATAAGGATTTTTAAGGTATTTTTTCTAACATCAATACTTTCCTTTTAAAGACAAAAAAATAAGATTCTTTTTCAAGATACTTATCACTTTTCCATAAGGATTTTTAAGTTATTTTTCTAACATCAATACTTTCCTTTTAAAGACAAAAAATAAAGATTCTTTTTCCAGATACTTAGCACTTTTCCATGAGGGTTTTTAAGTTATTTTTCTAACATCAATAATTTCCTTTTAAAGACAAAAAATAAAGGTTCTTTTTCAAGATACATAGCACTTTTCCATAAGGATTTTAAGGTATTTTTCTAACATCAATACTTTCCTTTTAAAGACAAAAAATAAAGATTCTTTTTCCAGATACTTAGCACTTTTCCATAAGGATTTTCAAGTTATTTTTCTAACAATACTTTCCTTTTAAAGACAAAAAATAAAGATTTTTTTTCAAGATACTTAACACTTTTCCATAAGGATTTTTAAGTTATTTTTCTAACATCAATACTTTCCTTTTAAAGACAAAAAACTGAGATTCTTTTTCAAGATACTTAGCCCTTTTCCATAAGGATTTTTAAGTTATTTTCTAGCATCAATACTTTCCTTTTAAAGGCAAAAAATTAAGATTCTTTTTCCAGATACTTAGCACTTTTCCATAAGGATTTTTAAGTTATTTTTCTAACATCAATACTTTCCTTTTAAAGACAAAAAATTAAGATTCTTTTTCAAGATACTTAGCACTTTCCCATAACGAATCTTTCCATTCTGATGATTCATTCATTTTCAAAAGAGCGTTAAAGACTATTACCAGACAATTGATTATAAGTGACGACCTCTTCCACCGTGTCGAACCAATCCTCTCCTTTCGTATGTCGAAGGAACGCCCTTCGGAAAAGCTCTTCCCCGGCGGTTTTACCTCTTCGTGTCCTGATCCCTCCCTTAAATCTAATCTTCCCTCCTGCCTCCGAAGGCGGAATTACTAATGGAGTTTTTATCGCTTACGTTAATTTAATGCTTTTTTTCATATTTGGGAAAGCATTTTTTTCCTTGGAGAGGGAGGACTCTAAAGGATTGTCCCTAAGATTTAGCTTTTTTTTTATTCTTCATAGAAATGCAAATACTCAAGAGAGTTTATTAAGGATTGACCCTGAGATTTGTTTTGTGTTTTTATCATATAACTGTAAGAACTCGAGGGTTTAAAGATTGCCCCTAAGATTTCGTGTTTTTTTTCTTCATAGAAATGCAAATACTCAAGGGAGTTTATTAAGGATTGACCCTGAGATTTGCTTTGTGTTTTATCATAGAACTGCAAGAACTCAAGGGTTTAAAGATTGTCCCTAAGATTTCGTGTTTTTTTTTCTTCATAGAAATGCAAATACTCAAGGGAGTTTATTAAGAATTGACCCTGAGATTTGCTTTGTGCTTTTATCATAAAAATGCAAGAACTCAAGGGTTTAAAGATTGTCCCTAAGATTTAGTTTGTGGTTTTTTCATCGTAAAATGAATTTGAGGGCTCTAGGGTTACTGTTTTTGTTTGTACACTAAATACATCTTTTTTTTTCGTTTGAATCTTGGTAGATGTGAATACTAACACCATTTTCTGGTTTATCCATTAATTTAGTTTACTTACACATTGAATTAATTTTATTGCCGTTTGCAATATGCTTTTTTTTCACTATGAAACTTTGTTTACAATTTACAGTAAATCGAAGTTAGTTTAAGAATAGAAGTTGTTTATACCATGAACTGTACTATACACAGTAATCCCCTTTTTTAATGGAAACATCAGAAATTCTTAAGTAACATATCCTCGACAATAGGTCTGCCATAATTTTTTTTTTCTTTCATATTATCTGAGAGGGCCACATAAAAATCTGTCATATAAAAGTGGAGCGAAAGTGGCATTAGGTTCTTTAAGCTTTTATAAGCGGGTAAAATGCCTTGGAAAATCCCACAAAGAATTTTTTCGTCATTAAAGTCTTTTGGAAAATGAACGTTGATAGTGAGTATATATCTTTTAGGGGACTTTTGGCAGTAGGCTCCACAAAGAAGAAATGTCGTATTCAGAATCAAATAGAATTCCTTTGTGATAGAATTGTTAAGAATGTCGATACGCGAGTATTCATCTCTCAGTCCAGTGGACATAGAACTCGAATGACTAACGAGTTGACTGGAATTAAAATCTGGAAGCATGTAGGAACTTTCTCTTGATGATGATAATTGAAAAGTCTTACGTTCTTTTTAAGTTAAACAGTGAATTATATACCTGGTAGGAAGTCGATTATTCGTAATTGGCTCAGATATGCGAGAGACTATTTTTAACTGAAATATCACGTGATCAGGTCTGGAGACACACGTTGATATTTTCACTGATAATCTTACCATTCATGGGAAGAATTACAAAAGATGACAGAATATTTGAATAGAGAAAGCAGAAATGTAGGACTGAAAAGGAATAAGAGTAAAATTAAGATATGTTCAATGAAAATGCAGAGACATTTTGCATCATCTTTGGTTTAAACGTCTCTCATGAATGGAAGAGGCAAGGGACAGTGGCATTGCCCTAGAGAAAGGGCAATGCCCTAGAGAGTGACCATGCGTACACATGATCAGCACCCAAGCTAAGACCAGGGAGGGTCAGGCTATGACTGCTGATGACTTAATAGGTAGACCTGTAAGCTCAACCCCCCCCCCCCCCCACTCATGGTAGATATTAATACTAACACCATTTTCTGGTGTATCAATTAATTTGGTTTACTTACACATTGACTTAAGTTTATTGCCGTTTGCAATTTGGTTTTTTCAAGTATGAAATTTTTTGTTTACCATTTACAGCAAATCTAAGCTATTTTAAGAATAGAAATCATCTGTACCATGAACTGTACTATACACATTAATCCCCTTTTTTAATGGAAACATCAGAAATTCTTAAGTAACATATCCTGGACAATAGGTTTTCCATAAAAGTTATTTTTTTCTTTTATCTCAGAGGGCCACTTAAAAAATCTGTTATATAAAAGTGTACGAAAAGTGGTAGTAGGTTCTTTAAGCTTTTATAAGCGGGTAAAATGCCTTGGAAAATCCCTCAAAGAATTTTTTCTTCATTAAAGTCTTTTGGAAAACGAACGTTGATAGTGAGTATATATCTTTTAGGGGACTTTTGGCATCATGCTCCACAAAGAAGAAATTTCGTATTCAGAATCAAATAGAATTCCTTTGTGATAGAATTGTTAAGAATATGGATACATGAGTATTCGTGTCTTAGTCCAGTGGACATGGAACTCGAATGGCTAACGAGTTCACTGGAATTAAAATCTGGAAGCATGTTGGAACTTTCTCTTGATGATGATAATTGAAAAGTCTTACGTTCTTGTTAAGTTAAACAGTGAATTATATACCTGGTAGCCAGTCGATTGTCCGTAATTGGTTTAGATATGCGAGAGACTATTTTTAACTGAAAAATCACGTGATCAATTCCGGTCACACTCGTTAATATTTTCACTGATAATCTTACCATTCATGGGAAGAATTACAAAAGATGATAGAAAATTTGAGTAGAGAAAGCAGAAATGTAGGACTGAAAATGAATATGAGTAAGATTAAGATATGTTCAATGAAAAAGCAAAGAGACATTTTGCATCATCTTCGGTTTAAAGGCCACTAATGAATGGAAGAGGCAAGAGACAGTGGCATTGCCCTAGAGAAAGGGCAATGCCCTAGAGAAAGGGCAATGCCCTAGAGAGTGACCAGTGTACACGTGATCAGTACCCAAGTTCGCTCTCCACCAAAGCTAGGACCGGGAGGGTCCGGCTATGGCTGCTGATGACTCGGTAGGTAGACTTGTAAGCTCACCCCCCCCCCCCATCCATAGGTCACAAGGATGGTGAGGTTGCAGACACTACAAGAAACTATCCAGTTTTAGTGAGACTCGAACCTCAGTCCGGCGATCGCCAGGCAGGGACGTTTCCAATAGTCCGCCACAACCCTATTTATAATTCATATTTAGTATTCTCTCATATAAAACAGACATCTTTTCTTTGGAATGTGCCGTTCTAAATGCTAGACGAGTTGAGAAATAAACCAAGACTTAAAATTCTTGTACAATCCGAGAGAAAAAAAGAATAATAAATTGGTGTAAAAAACAAACAAAAAACTATCAACCTCAAAATCTGTCAGACAGGACATAGAATCTATGACCTGGTTTTAGATTATATTTTGGAGAGGGGGTTTGGGTGCGGATCATATGTATATATGGCCAGTCTCTAGGGCATTGTTCTGTCCCTTACCTCTGCCATTCATGTGAGACCTTTAAAACTTTAAACATTTACGGCAGTTCATTCACTAAATTGCGTAAAAACGAAACGATAATAATAATCACCAGAATGTCATGTTTACTTCTTGTAAATCAACAAAGAAAATTAAACATATATTTCCATAAAGGGGGATGTCTGTGTATTTACAAGACCTTATCCAAGTCCAATATAGCCTTGCCCCTGCAACTCCCTATTCACTAATGACATTTTATGCACATTGGATGATTAGTGGAATATGCAACCACATCAACACTTTTTCGGAAGGAATACGCCACATATACTTGATGTAGATTTACCATGATATGGATTCCTTTTATGCTATAGTTGTAAGTCAAGACCAGCCTCCAAGAATGATGAAGGCTCACTAGGAAAACTCTACGGGAATATATAACCAAGTATCACTAACATTTATTTTATTCAATGAAAACTTTTAACTTTTTTAAAAGGATGGAGTAATTAAAGCACTTAAAAATTGAGGAATTGTCATCTTATTTATCTCGTACAT
This sequence comes from Palaemon carinicauda, assembly GCF_036898095.1. NCBI lineage: Eukaryota > Metazoa > Arthropoda > Malacostraca > Decapoda > Palaemonidae > Palaemon > Palaemon carinicauda. Next base: position 128,008,668 of record NC_090735.1, on the reverse strand, counting down.
TGGTATAGAAACTCAAATGACTTATTAAGAAAGTTAACAAAGTCAACATACCTGACATTTCATAAGGAATAACCAAATGAGAATAACGAAACAAAGCTGTTACAATTTCATATGAATATGAAATTTAGCAACAAACAGGCATTAATATTTTTTTTTTGGTAATTTCATGCAATGTTAGAAAAACTGGTAAGAACGGTGGCTTTCCGATAACAAAATGAAATCTTGCGCAAGAAGCAAGAAGAAACTTCGTTACGTTTTAGGTGAAGGCAATTTGCATATGTTAAAATAAGTTTTCTTTTGAGAGGATGGCAATTTGGGAATAAAGACATAAAAACTGCAAATTCCCATGCATGAATAAATGTTGACATATCTTTACATGAGGTTTTATATATATATATATATATATATATATATATATATATATATATATATGTATATATGTATATATATGTATGTATGTATATATGTGTGTTTGTATGTACGTATGTATATATATTTATATATATGTGTGTATATATACATATGTATATATATGTATATATATACATACATACATATATATATATATATATATATATATATATATATATATATATATATATACATATATATGCATATATATACATATACAGTATGTATATATATACATATATATATATATATATATATATATATATATATATATATATATATATACATAAACAAACATATAGGTATACATACACACACATATATATATATATATATATATATATATATATACAGTATATATATATATATATATATATATATATATATATATATATATATATCATCGCCTTACCAGCAATAGTGCTAGGATAGATTTTGGATTGGATTAGAGTTTCGAAATAATATTTGGCTATTTCCTGTAATATTATTATCGCGTCTAGATTTATTATTACTAGCCAAGTGAGAAAAGGGAGGTGCTACAAGCCCAAGGACTCCAATAATGAAAGTAGGGTAGTGCGGTAAAAATAGAGAAATTAAGAGTAAACTATATGTAAGAAACTATGAAAAATATTGAGATCAGAACCACTATTAAAATCGATCAATCGTATATAAACTGTAGCCAGACTTATGTAGCCTATTGGAAACGTAATTGCCTGGCGATCTGCTAGACTGCGGTTCAAGACCCGCTCAGGCTCCATAGTTTCTAGTAGTGTCTGCAACTTCACCATCCTTGTTAGCTAATGAGGTGAGGAGGGGTGCCTATAGGTCAACCTGCTGAGTCATCAGTGGCCATTGCTTGGCCCTCCATGGTCCTTACTTAGGTGAAGGGTGGTTTGGACGTTGATCATATGTGTATATGGTCAGTCTCTAGGGTATTATTACTGTCCCTTGCCTCTACCATTCACGAGCGACCGTTAAACCTTTAAATCTGTTCATAGAAAATAATTTGCAACAACTTCTGAAGTTCCACAAATTAGACTACGAGATTAGGAAGATCATTCAACAAGCTGGTCATAGCTGGAAGAAAACGTAGTATTGAGTTTTTTGATGGTGTGCAAGTGAGCTGTTAGGTTGTAACTAAGAGGCGAGGTGAAAGCAACTAAACTTTATTAAGAAGACATCAAGCTTAAATACCAGGACTTGCGAGCAAGAACGTCACAAAAAATCAAGCAGAATAAAACATGAGCTAGCAGGCTTACACAGGTTGGTGTGTTATCAGTGCAGGGAAGAGCGAGTGATAAGACAAAAAAGCAAAACCTTTACAGTGTACGAGCGTGTATGACACACGTACGGTACAATGGAAAAGGCAAGTATGTTAGAATCAACTGCATGCCATGTAATTCGTGTAAGATGATACGGTCTGGGAGGATCTGGATTCAAAGGATAGTCAGAATTTATGAAATATCTTAAGCAAGATGCGTAAAGAACTGATTATGCGACGGTGCCAGAGATTAATATCCTGAGCAGGGATAAGGAATTTAATAAACTGCAAGTTTTTGTCCAACAAATTAAAATTAGAGCAGCTGAAGGCCAGGAGAACAAAAGCTAAAAAATATTAGAATGAATTGATTAAAAAAAATTATTTAACTTAGATTGATCCCCAACAATCTTAAAAGACACTTTTGATAAGTTGCCTTAAGTTGTAAATTTGATATATGGTATTCCATCCCTCGGGGGAAAAGGTCATGACCTAGAATTGTCATCGTAAAATATAATCTGGGTGCTGGAAGATAAAGAAGGAAGGTCTAGAAATGGTGAAGATATCAAAGAAGAAAAAAATTGCTTTTGGTTTAGATTTAGACAACGTACGAACATGTGCGTGACATAAATCATATGTGAAACTATTCACAGGGGAATGAGATTTTCTCCGGAACAAAAAAAAAAAAATAAATAAATAAATAAATAAATGTGAAAGGTCTAAGAATTTCATACAGGATGAGGCAAATTGAATCCCCCATTTTCTCCTATTGCTTGCGAGGGTTCAGAGGGAACGAGTTGACGTCTGCCTTTTGTACAAACATAGATATGCTTAGTCAAGCGCCTTTCTGGTGTTTATTCCTTACTAGGGAACTGTACGAGAAGGATTGTCCGGCAATACAAATGATCTTGCTTGGGTGTTCTTGTTTTTTAAAAGTAAAATGATTTAGTAATTTTTCTTCAAATATTTAAAGAGAATGAGAGAAAGGAAAAAATCCTTTTAACTCTCTCTCTCTCTCTCTCTCTCTCTCTCTCTCTCTCTCTCTCTCTCTCTCTCTCTCTCTCTCTCTCTGTGGAGCATTGCATAGTCAGATAATGTCCGCAGGTGTCGTCAGGTATCGGTACCTGAGCAATAACCCGATATTGGAATGTCGTATTTGGGTATTGATTGGCTCCGCCCTCCATGACCTTACCTGGAGCACGTGACTACATCGCTTGACACCAATCCTTAACTTCCCACCTCTCCCCACACAAACGACCTTTACGTGGTCAGGTTCATAATACAGAGTGAGTGGTACTGCTACATCAATTTTATTTGTTGAACAGAAACAAAAGAGTATTTCATATATATATATATATATATATATATATAATATATATATATATATATATATATATATATATATATATATATATATATGTATATATATATATGTGAATGTGTGTGTTTGTGTATGTATCTATACGTGTATATATGTATGTGTCTACCATACATACATATATATATATATATATATATATATATATATGCATTTATATATATATATATATATATATATATATGTGTGTGTGTGTGTGCGTGTGCGTGTGCGTGTGCGTGTGCGTATGTGTGTGTGTTTCATCATCTTCATCAACCGTATCTAGTGCACTGCCAAGCAAAAGCCTCAGACGTGTCCTTCCACTCGCGTCTGTTTATGATCTCTCCATGCCAGTCTATACCTGCAATTTTTCTTAGCTTATCAGTCCATCGTCTTTTCTTCCTTCCCCTGGTGCATTAGCAGTCGCTAGGGGCCCACTCTGTTATTCCTAATGTCCATCTGTTATCTGTCATTCTTATTATATGTCTTTCCCATGTCCATTTCTCTTTCTTACACGTTATTAGGATATCCTTTACTCTAGTTTGCTCTCGTATCCATGTTGCCTTTTTTTTCTTTTTTTGTTCTTGGTGTTATTTCCGTCTTTATTCTCTCTTTTTCTCTTTGTTGTAACTAGACTATGTTCTATGGCTTTAGTAAGGCTCCAAGTCTCTGATGCGTAGGATAATATTGGTAGAGCCATCTGATTAGATACCTTTCATTTTAGAGAAAATGGCATTTCACATTTCATAACCATATTTTGTTTACCAAAGCTCCTTATCTTTGTCTTACTGTCTAGCCTAAGTACGTATATTCATTGACAATCATCAGAGGTTCAGCCATAAGCCGTATTTAATGTACCTGCATTTTCATTGAACATTATCTTAGTTTTACTCATATTCATTTCCAGTCCTACATTTCTTCTTTCTCTATTCAAAC
>NC_090735.1:127958932-128004206 GCF_036898095.1 Palaemon carinicauda | reverse complement strand
TAAACAATTACATAATTAGATTAAAGGATATTTTGTACTATTTTACACTATTCAGAAAGGCACGAACGAATCCATCATAATTCAACCCATCACTAGAAAGGGCATCGGAAATATGATTGGGAGGTGATATCGGTGGGGGGGGGGGGGGGGCGACGGGGTTGTCTCTGTGGCTTAATGAGTGACATAAGCAGATTCAGACTCCAAATAGGGTCATGCAGTGCGGAGGTAATCAATACCAGAATTTGACATTTCAATATCAGATAATTGCGCAAATGATTATCGAAATTATACCGCCCGCAACGTCTGTGTGTGTGAGAGAGAGAGAGAGAGAGAGGAGAGAGAGAGAGAGAGCAAAGCGAATAAAAAGTACTCTTGAGAGAGAGAGAGAGAGCAAAGCGAATAAAAAGTACTCGAGAGAGAGAGAGAGAGAGAGAGAGAGAGAGAGAGAGAGAGAGAATAAAAAGTACTCTTGATTCCGACCGCACGAGGGTGTTCCATTTAGCAGACTGGGGAAAGTCACACAAGATAAAAATTCGCTTTTAAAAGCAATAGCAATAAGGTTACATTCTCTGGAAAAATTTAACCTTTAAGAGTTTTACACACACACACCACACACACACACACACACACACACATATATATATATATATATATATTACACACACACCACCACACACACACACACACACACACATATATATATATATATATATATCATCATCATCATCCTTCTTCCTATGCCTATTGACGCAAATGGCCTCGGTTAGATTTAGCCAGTCGTCTCTTATCTTGAGCTTTTAAATATCAATACTACTCTATTCATCATCATCTACTGCATTTCACGCTTCATAGTCCTTGGCCATGTAGTCCTGGGTCTTCTAACTCATCTAGTGCCTTTTGGAGCCCAGTTGAAAGTTTGGTGAACTAATCTCTCTTGGGGAGTGCGAAGAGCATGACCAAACTATCTCCATCTGCCCCTCATCATGATCTTATCCACCTATGGCACTCGAGTAATTTCTGGTGTGTGTGCGTGAGTATACGTACATATTTAATATATATTATAATATATATATATGAGACTTTGAGATGGATTGTCACCGAAAGGGGAACAGCATTCCAATTTCTTAGCAAGACATTTTGAGTAAAATTGCCAGCCCATCTTCCTTTGTCTTGACCCCTTTCAACAACAGGATGGTTGGGCTATCGGTAGATCGGAAGCTACCTACGGGCCCACCCATCGTAATTCAAGTATTTTGTCATTCAGTAATCAGTCCATATATAATGTATCTTCATTTTTTTTTTTTTTTTTTTTTTATGTTTTAATACCTTCTTTCGACCTTAATCCAACCCATAGCAGGGTCGGCCGTTCCAGCCAACTTTGTTTATATTCACTGCAACTTCTTCCCTCAGTCCCGCTGTACTGTACATATCTCTTCTAACCACATCATCCAATAATCTGCAAACGCCCCACACTCCTCTCCATCAACTAACATGTTCTTAGCTCTCTTGATTGATTCCACCCCTCCCTTCTTATTTCATGGCCATAGTATCTCAGATGACGTTCTCTAGCCTTCTCCTTTACATTACTTATGCCACACATTCTTCTTGTAACTTGACTTTCCTTCTTTTTACAGTAGTGATATTCCAGCAATATATCTCATCATCTTCATCTCAGATCTTTCTCTTTCATCTTAGATGCCCAACTTTCTGCTCCATATGGTACTATGTGCTTGATAATGTCTTATAGATCTTCATTTTTAGTCTGAATGGCATTTTATTGTTTGAATTCACTCTCTGTCTCACTGCTGTCTCAGTACCTCACTCCTGTTATTATTGATACTAAGTGTTTAAGCTCATTGTTGTTTTAGTACTGTTCCATCTTCCACTTGAATGCTTACTTTTAAATGTCCTTCTCTAGAAACTAATCTTTAACTTTGTCTTTACAATTTTCACCCTCAATCCATTCTATTTTAGGGCTCATTTCATTGCTAAAAGTCTTTCTTGCAGTTCTTCTCCATAATGACTAAATCATCAGCAAACATAAGTTGTCACAATTTTTCGTTGTTTCTTAATTATGATAACAGTGCGTATAACAAAGGGGAACAGGAATAGACTCATAGCAGATATCAGATGGAGGTCAACCTCCACAGGGAATACCATATTTTGTTTGTGCCAAGTTCTTGCCTCCTGTTACATCATCCTCGGTAATCTTATCAACTTGCCTGGTGCTCCTCTGTCAAACACCAGTAGCCTAACGTTTCTGATGCCCTATCATAAGCCTTTTCAAGATCCCCATAATACATATAACTTTTCATGTTTCCTTCTAGACACTTCTCTTGGACTTGTCCTATTGTAAAGAGAGCATCCGCTGTGCTCTTTCCTTTCATAAATCCAAAAAAATGCTCATGTTATTTATGTACATCTGTAAACTTTTCAACCTCCCTTCTATTGTTTTTAGTATCTTGAATACAGGTTTCAAAGGCTTTGTTTTTCTGTAATTCCCAGAGTTTAACACGTGCCATTTTTGTGTCTATGATTTGATCATCCAACTATCTTCCTAGTCCCTTGCCATATCCCTCACCCTTCCAGATCTTTTCCAATAGTGTGTGTACCCACTCTTTGCCTAGATTTCCCAATGCATTAACCATTTCTATTGTTACCATTGATTTTCCTCCAGCTTTATTTACTTTTCATCTCTTCCTACCATTCTCGACTCTCTCTCTCTCTCTCTTCTCTCTCTCTCTCTCTCTCTCTCTATGTTTGTTATTTGTTCTCCTACTGGAGGGACGACATTTTCCAGTTCTTCCCTCTCTTTCCCAGTGTTTAATGGTTGTGAAAAATAGCCTTTCCATCTTTTAACTTCCTCTTCCTCAATTAAGATATTTCTATTTTCATCTTTGATAATTCCTACCTCTTCTACATCCTGCCTGTCTTTTTTTCTCGCTTTTTGCAATTTTGAAGTTCATGCAGTATGTATACAAAACTCCCCTCCAATGATTCTTTTCTGATATTCTCCAGTGTATTTTATTTGTCTTTCCCCCACGAAAGCTTTTAAAGTATCATTATTGAAGTGATAAAATTTTATTACTTTAGCCGTAAAGATAGATGTGATTCCATCTATGGCTTCATCTCTGCAAATTGAATATTGTTCTCATTCAACTAGAATTGTTGCTCTCTCTCTTTCCATCAGGTTTTTAATCCTCACCTGAGTTATTAAATGTTCATTGATTTTCTTAGCAATTTTTTTTGCCAACCCCTTTTTCTCTCTCTTAATAAACTTTGTTTTATTTGTGGATAGACCTATTTACGATGCATGTTTTTTTTTCTTTACTTCCGCCTACGATGTTGGGAGGAAGTTGTCTTTGCGCCCCTGTTTGTCTGTCCATTTGTTTGTTTGTTTGTGAACAACTTCCTGGCCACCTGGCCACAATTTTACTTATTGAGTAGTGAAACTTTCAGGGATTAATTGTGAAGTTGAAAAATGGAAGTGATTCAATGTTGAAAGTCCTAGGTCAAAGGTCATGCTCGAAGTCGAGCAAAAGGTCGACCGAATTTACCCTAACCTTTAATCCCAAGTTCGCACATGGTTGTCACACAGACTTCAAATACGTCTACGGTCTAAATTGATTCTGGGAAAAGGCAAGCTGGTTTCTAGAAATAAGCTGCTGTGACGGAGGTCTGCACTCTGAGAGTGCTTTTCTAGTCTATGTTTCTATATATTTGTTTATTCTCTTATTCATTGATTTGTCATTGCGTCTTCAATCTTTGATTAATTATACAGTATATCTGCAAGGTTATTTTGCCCTTAGCATTGTTTGTCAACGTCAATAACATTATTTGAATTACCAATCGTAAACAGTCCTTGTATTAAAAGACCTTTTTCCCTTCAAGATTACCTTTTCCTTTTTGTGATTGGTTTAGTGGAATGTTTTTCTCTTTAAGCTATTTTAATTAATTCTATGTACATTCAAATAAGATGCTTCTACGTCTTTACGATTATTTTATTTAATTTACTGAGCAAAACATTTCCATTCGATTAGATAAGTTACATTGCGATTCAAAACCTGTTTCAGGAAATTCGAAATGCAATGTCTTGGGTTTGAGTTCCCTTGCTTGAGGGTACACTCGGGCACACTTTTCTATCTAATTTCTCTTCCTTTTGTTTTGTTAAAGTATTTATAACTTATATAGGAAATATTTATTTTATTGTTGTTACTGTTCTTTGAAATATTTAATTTTTCCTTGTTTCCTTTCCTCACTCGGCTGTTTTCCCCTGTTGGGGCCCTGGGCTTATAGCATCCTGCTTTTCTAACTAGGGTTGTAGCTTAGCAAGTAATAATAATGATAATAATAATGGTTGAATTTCTTACATATAAAGCTTCTTGTCTTCACGTCCAAGGCTCCGTCAATCATAAAGTAAAGAATTTTACGCAATATTTCCATTGCACAGAAACTTTGATTGTCTAGGGCGTAAATTACATTTTTTTTTTTAAGAAAAATAATATTGATCTGAAAAATATTATGCTATTTTTCTTACTATCTGGAAGACAAAGTTTATTGTTATGCATGAATCCGTGTAGAGATTCCATTTGATATGTTTCGTGTTCCACATTTTGAGACTTAAAGTATCTATTTCTCAATTCATTGTTATTTCCAGTAATGCCCTAGTGTTCTGTAAATCGTAAGATTTTATTATCTTGTAGACTGTCTTCTCTCATGTTTCAATTTATTTTTTATTCTGCGTAAAGTTTATCATTTCAAGCCTGGTCTATTTTAACATTATTTTGTACGGTGTAGTGTATTGCTTTTAGAATATTTTAGTTTATTCTAAAGTAAATCATTTTATTATCATCATCATCATTTCCTCATACTTTAAATGCTACAGTAAAGGTACACTGTTAAAAAAACCGTAATTTTAATCGGAAATTCTCCGTAAAGAATATACTGTTTTCAACCGTATAACAGAAAAATACAGGCGACCGTAATTTTATCATAATTTGTTATTATCTTTACGGGTTGATGACCGTGATATCACTCCTTACCCCCAATACATCCGTTTTTAAAACGGTAAATGCCTGGCAACATTTATTCCAGGATTTTTACGGTTTTTTAAGGCAAATTTTTAACAGTGTAAAAATCTATCATCTTTAATCTCGAACCTTTTTTAAATGAAGTGTTTATTCCTTCCTCCATAATTCTCCATCTCTTCCACGCAAAAATTCACCTTCCTTTAAATGAAATGTATTTTGCAGTATGAAATATTTTTTTTCAATTGTACTTCCATTTGCCCCCTTTTCACTCATCCATTGTGAGAATAAACGAAATCCCATAATGCATACAGTGGTTTTAATTTTATCTGTTTGGATATCTTTTCGTAAAGGCTGCTATTCTTATCTGGTGAAACCACATTTAATATTGTAATAAGCTTCAACAGGATTACAACTAATACAGCAATTACGAGGAGTCGAGAGCGAATTGGTTATGCAGTGCATTGCATCAGTGGTATTCTCGCTAAAATTTCGTTGAGCAATCTCCATTTCTATCTTTTTTTCGGTGTGTGATCTCATTCCTGCAAAGAATAGTAACCCCCCTCCTCTCTCTCTCTCTCCTCTCTCTCTCTCTCTCTCTCTCTCTCTCTCTAGAATACGGAGTCCAATTCTAGGCTCCCAGTATTCGGATGGATATAGATAGACTGGAAGCTGTACAAGCTACACTGTTAAAAATTTGCATTAAAAAACAGTAAATGCCCGGCAACATAATTTCAGGATTTTTGCCGTTTTAAAAACGGTTATATTGATGTACGGGGAGTGATATTACGGCCACCAACCCGTAAAATTGCATAGCAAAGTATGGTAAGATTACGGTCGTCTATGTTTTACTGAAATACGGCTAAGAACAGTATATTTTTAAGGAGAATTTCCGTCTAGAATTAGGTTTTTTTAACAGTGTGGGGCCACCAAACTAGTTCCAACACTAAGGACAATCTGGATATAGATGGAGAATGGAACGTTTGAACCTTATTTTATCTATAAACTCGACGATTAAGGGATCAGCTAATAGAGACACTCCAAATTCTTAAAGGAATAACAAATGTAGACAACAACAACCTCTTCACGCTTTGCACAAATCAGTCCAAAGGTAACAGATACAAACTGGAATTGAAATGATACAACATTAGTCAACGTGGTAATTTCTTTACATACAAAATAGCAAATACATGGAACAGACATCCAGCGAATGAAGTGAACAGTAACACGGTAAACGAATTCAAGAATAAGTTAGACAAGATCATAGAAAACTCTTGATTGTTTTAAACTAAGTCGCTCTACCCAAATGCAAATGGAGTCTCCGCTGTTGGACTAAAAGGTCTTTGAGACCTCTAAATCCTTGTAACTCCTTGCAACTCGCATGAGATGTGACAGGCAATATTTTGAATGCAAAGATTTTAAGCCAGACAAGTAATATTCCTCCAGTTTGCGAACGTGTGAAATACACTGTCGAATAAACCGTAATTTTAATCGGAAATTCTCCGTAAATATATACTGTTCTCAGCCGGTATTTAGTAAAATACAGGCGACCATAAGTTGTACCCTACTTTGTTATTATCTTTCACTGGTTGGTGACCGTAACATCACTCCTTAACGTCAATATATCCGTGTTTAAAGCGGGTAAATGCCTGGCAACATTTATTCCAATATTTTTACCGTTTTTACGGCAATTTTTTAAGTGTAAGTTTACGAGGTTATATGTATTTAATGTGGAGATTACGATATCTGCTTGTGTTTATTTCCATTTAAACATTGTCTCTTTTGTATGGACTTCATACTCAAAGCTTCATAATTTTGAAATTATATTTCATCCTTATTGTACCTTACATTGAGTTTCTTTGCTTATACAGTATAGGAATTTTTCCCTATTGACGATAATTAGATATTCACCCTGAAAAAATTTCTATACTATCAAAGTAAAATTCTTTACTTTTTTTTTTTTTTTATTAAATTTTCTCTTATTTTTGGAATGGTCTCATACAGTGATTACCCTTTGCACATTTTACATCGCTGTAGAATATTGATTTTGTGCTGCAAATCTATTTTTGCGTTTTATTTCGCTGTTTTATCAATCAAATTTAATCCTGAATCTCCTCGAAAGTATTTCTGATCGTATCTAAAGCATGTATTATATCCGCGACCTCTTTCTCGCATTATTATTATTATTATTATTATTATTACCTGCTAAGCTAAAACCCTAGTTGGAAAAGCAGGATGACATAAGCTCAGGGGCTTCACCAGGGAAAATAGCCCAGTGAGGAAAGGAAAAAAGGAAAATGAAATATTATAAGAAGAGTAACAACATTAAAATAAATATCTCCTATATAAGCTATAAAAACTTTTAACAAAAACAAGAGAAAGAGAAATAAGATAGAATAGTGTGCTTGAGTGTACCTTCAAGCAAGAGAACTCAAACCCTAGACAGTGAAAGACCATGGTACAGAGGCTATGGCACTATCCAAGACCAGAGAACAATGCTTTGATTTTGGAGTGTCTTTTTCCTAGAAGAGCTGCCTACCATAGCTAAAGAGTCCCTACCCTTACCAAGAGGAAAGTGGCCACTGATCAGTTACAGTACAGTAACCCCTTGAGTGAAGAAGAATTGTTTGGTAATCTGTGTTGTCAGGTGTATGAGGACAGAGGAGAATATGTACCGAATAAGCCAGACTATGCAGTGTGTGCGTAGGCAATGCGAAAATGAACCGTAACCAGAGAGAAGGATCCAATGTAGGACTGTCTGGCCAGCAGTGAAAAGACCCCAAACTTTCTAGCGGTAGTATCTCAATGGGTAACCGATGCCCTGGCCAACCTACTACCTACATATGCATAATTCTTAATAAACTTTTGCCCTTTATATGCAAAGTTCCATTTCTGCTCGTAAAAAGTTTTCCGTCTAAGAATCTTGTTTTAACATTTTCTGTAAGTTTTGTTTTAAGTATTTCAAGTAATCTTTATGAATTCTGCATAGAGATTATAGTCTTTTAAAGGCACACCCATGTTCCAACTACAAGAAAATTCTTGGTATTATAAAACTCCTTAGCTGTCAAGTAGGTCAAAGTCATCGTAAACTTTTCATATTCACGTTCAAATATATCCTGGCTAATTGTTATTTCCTTTACAGCTTCAATGTTAATTTTTGTCCTATTGCCCATCATTTCAAAATTCTCGGTTACCGAATTCAAAAGTCAGTCGACACATAACATATTCTTATTTTGAAATTCAGTCATTTTCAATTTTACCGTTTCCGCAGTATTTATAAAATACACAGAGAATGTCCTAAAATTGTCATGCTCAGGCCAATTCATCTTATATACAAACTTAGCTTTTAAAATTCATATATTTTTTTATTATTTAATTATTGTATGGGTGAAGGTCTTAGGACCTTATTTTGTTATTAATATTAAAGAAAATAAAAGTTAATGCATAAAGAATGCTATGTATTTAGAAGTATACATGCCAATATTCATTGGTCTTCTGATCTATAGTAAAAGTATCAGATGAAATGTATTGTTTTCCTGGTTTTAATATAATTGTATAGGTCTATATTCGTGTGGTTGAGAGAGAGAGAGAGAGAGAGAGAGAGAGAGAGAGAGAGAGAACACCCCAGGCATTGTAAGAACTTCATCGAAAGAACTCTAGAACACGGGGTGTAAAAGTGTAATTGAATGGGCCATGCTTTGCTGACGTGCCAATAAACTGGCTTCGTTGTAACGGAGGATTCCATTGTTGCAAACTGTCTATACAAAGAATGAACTGCAAATTCAGTGCATGAATGGATTCTTCTTCTTCTTCTTCTTCTTCTTATTATTATTATTATTGTTATTATTATTATTATTTTCGTTATTATTATTATAATAATAATTATTGTTATTATTACTTGTAGTAGTAGTAGTAGTAGTAGTAGTAGTAGTAGTAGTAGTAGTAGTAGTAGTATTAACACATTCATAATTCAGTTTATTGATTACTTGCCAAAATCTTTTTATGTTTGTTTCAGTGCTTTGGAGTACTGCAGTGTTTTTTTTTTTTTTTTTTTTTTTTTTTTTTTTTTTTTTTTTTTTTTTTAATCTATGATATCAATAATGATAACTGGAGTCCGAGGATCACTGGCTATCAACCTCAGGTTTAGCGACAAGGTTCCCGAGATCAATCCATAGCGAATGTAAAACGACTGATGCGTTATTTTGGAAGAAACATTATATTTCTGCTGACCTAATAAGTGAATAAAGTACCTTGTAGTTAGTTGATTGAAGCCAGTGTGGGAAGAGAGGAGGCTGATAACCTCATATCTAAAAAGCTGCTGAAAACTACTGGTTTTTCTTAAGGGGATACAGAGCTCAGCCGGAAAATGTTTATGACTATCCTTATGACTTCAGTTGCATAGTGTTAATTTCGCACAGTCCATTTTGTATGTTTTTTTTTTTTTTTTTTTTTTTAATAGCAATTCAATCAATAAGTGATGATTTTATTTACAAAACTGAGTAATAGTGGCGATTACATACATTTAAACGATAGCCGCTATAAAACTCAAGAATTATTGTTAACAATAATAACAAAACTCACAGAAATCGTGATGAAAATGCTTCCAAAACTGAAAGAAATAAAGGTGATTTTAGTGTCTAACTCCCCCCCCCCCCTCCCGCCATAAAAATAATAATGATTTGTAGCCGTAAAGTAGTTGATATTGAGCGAGTGTTGGGGGTGGGGGTGGCTAGTACAGTTAAAGTGTGTTTTATTTTTTTTTTTTTTTTTGGTGAATTTTGTGTTTTTATTTATCTTTGTTCAAGTGCTGAATCACCCTTCGACGCACTTTTTTTTTCTTTAACGTAAAATTCCCAATTAATTTTGCAATCATGGTTCCCTTTAGGGCTTATTCCAGGATTATGCTCCAGCGATTAATTGGAAATCCCATTCTAGTCCCATATAAGTTTCTTGTGGGGAATTCACCGAAAAAAGAATGTAATCTCTTTAGATTCTAGTATTCACTCATATCCTGCCGACGTATAATCTGGTATTATTCCCCCCCCCCATTGAAATGGTTAAACACGAGGCAATTACTGTTGATTTAGTATTATTATTATTATTATTATTATTATTATTTGCTAAGGTACAACCTAGTTGGAAAAGCAGGATGCTATAAGCTGACGGCCCCCATAAAGGAAAATAGCCCAGTGAGGAAAGGAAAGAAGGAAAAATGAAATATTTCTAATTATAGTAAAATTATATAGAATAGTGTGCCTGAGTGCACCCTCAAGCAAGAGAACTCTAACCAAGACAAGTGGAAGACTATGGTACAGAGGCTATGGCACTACCCAAGAATAGAGAACAATAGTTTGATTTTGGAATGTCCTTCTCCTAGAAGAGCTGCTTACCATAGCTAAAGAGTCTCTTCTATCATTACCAACAGGAAAGTACCCACTGAACAATTACAATGCAGCAGTTAACCCCTGTTGTGGAAGAAGAATTGTTTGGTAATATCAGTTTTGTCAGGTGTATGAGGACATAGGAGAATCTGTAAAGAAAACCCAGACTATTTCGGTGTATGTGTAAGCCAAGGGAAAGTGAACCGCACGTTTACGGTCGACAAAATCACGTGATAATATTACTAACGTCCATATCATGTGGTAAGCGAATGTTTGAAAAACGTATTTTAAACATTGTTGGTTTGATGCACTCCCTGACACTTCATACTGGTAAGAACATTTGTTTAAGCATGATGTACCGCACGTGTTTCTTACATGCTCATACGCTGTAATGCTATTTTTTTTTTTTTTACCCCCGCCTACAAAGTTGGAAGGAGGTTATGTTTTCGCCCCTTTTTTCTGTTTGTGTGTGTGCGTTTTGTTTGTGAACAGCTTCCTGGCCATAATTTTAATGGTGGAGTAATGAAACTTGCAGGGATTCACTGTTTTGTTAAAAGCGGGAATGATTAGGTTTTGGGGGGTCAAAGTCAACTATCAAGGTCACGGTCAAGCAAAATGTCCAATTCACGTAATCAGCCATAAGTTTGGACATCATTGTCATAGGGACTTCAAACTTGGTTCATATTTGAGGGTATGAAAATCCACGCCAATTAATACATGTTAAGATCGAAGGTCAAGGTCAAGTAAAAGGTCAAATTCCGGTCATCAACCATACGACCACAATTTTAATCGTAAAAAAGTGAAACTTCCAGGGATTTTAAACTGTTATGTAAAGAGCCGAAGATAATTAAATTTTGGAAGGTCAAAGGGCAAAGTGACGGACGTGCAAAACGTCCAAAATCAGGTAAAACGTGTCGAGAAATAAGCTGCCGTTGCGGAGGTATGAAAACTCTAAATGCTTTTCTAGTTTTTTTTTTTTATCTTTCGTTCTCTCCCGCACTGATAATAGAAAAAACAGTAGCATTGCAGTGTATGAGCGTGTATGGTAAACTTTCATCTCCCATTGCATACGGTTGATATGGTCATATATGCAATATTCAATTGAGCTTAAATGTTGAAAATTTATTTTGCGTTTTCTATAACCGCTCTGATGTAGAGGAAATTCTCCTAATGGATAGATAATACTCAGAGAACTCAGATACAAGAGATACTTCCTTTTTTTAATATTCATGTTACTGGATGAAGTCCATGTAAGTGGTATCGCCGATACACATCTCCAATGAATATTAAGTGGACGAGAGTCCTTTAATGCGAAGGCATCGGATAATGATCAAGCGAAGGCCACCTCGCTTTTGAGTTCATTTCCCAACGTTCCATGAAATCAGAATAAAATTTTTTCACACAATCGGTTTGTAGAACAGGTCTCACGACTGTCTTATTTCCTGCTCAGCGTTTTCGTACGAAATCTCATTCGAACACAAAAGCCGGGGAGAATCTTATGATCTCAACATTGAATATCCTCCCCGGCACGAACGCTCGAGCGGTTGGTCAAGACCTATTAAGTTTTTGGACGGATATGTCTCGGGTAAATCTTGAATTAGGACGGAAATTAAGACGATTTTTATTACACGTGTTATTTTGTTTATATATGATATAAGGAAAGGAACTTTATTAGTTACTTCCAGTGAAAACGGAAGAAAGTTTTCAAGAAACATTAGATTATTTGCTGGGAGTCAAGATGTAAATCATTAAACCAGTAGGTTTAAGGTTTAAAGGCCACTCATGAATAGCAGGAGCAACAGGCAGTGAAAATGCCCTAGCTAGGAGGGCAATTCCCTAGAGACTGACTATATACTGTATACATGTGATCAGCTCTCAAGCCCCCCTCTCCATCTGTCCTAGGACCAGGGAGAGCCAGGCAATGGCTGTTGTTGACTCCCCCAAACCCCTATACTTAGCTCACAAACATTACAAGAAACTATTGAGCTTTAGCGGGAATCGAATCCCAGTCCGGTAGATCACCAAGCAGGGACGTTTCCAATAGGCAAAAAAAAAAAAAAGAAAAAAAAAAGAAAAAAAAAAAACACATCTCTGAAGGATGTAATGCCGTATAGCGTTGCATGTTGCAATTATTTTGTCTTAATGCACAATCAAATACGAAAATACATCGCAAATAAAAACTTGCCTAAAATTACCTACAAATAACTCAACATACATTTTTGAAGAAAGTGAATGAAATTATAAATGCCTCTATTCTCTGAAGTAATGTATAGAATTTATATAAACAAGTAATATACGTCGATAAATAAGAAGAGATTGAAAGCAATTTAATTCCCAATGCAAATGGGAACACGAATGAGAAGTGAGTTTGGAAATTAATTCGAAGTTAAAAGATGAAATACGACGTTCTTGCGCCATTAAGACAACGAAAGACGAACTACGGCACTAATTGAAGTGTTGCTTTTCATTGGACGGTGCTTCTCTTCAGGAAGAAGTGTCCATTAGAAATAGTGACATTCGCTTCATTGGCAATATTGCTGGGTGACAAAGAGCATAAAACTGTCTTGAGTTTAGCCACTATTATTAATAGCAATATATCGAATGTTTCTTGCTAAACCTTTTATTATTATTATTATTATTATTATTATTATTATTATTATTATTATTATTATTATTATTATTACCACTACTAGCTAATCTACAACCCTAGTTGGAAAAGCAAGATGCCATAAGCCCAAGGGCTCCAACAGGGAAAATAGCCCAGTGAGGAAAGGAAATAAGGAAATAGATAAACAATATAAGAAGTAGTGAACAATTAAAGTAAAATATTTTAAAAACATCAATAACATTAAAATAATATTTCATATATAAACTATAAAAGGACTTTATGTCAGCCTGTTCAACATAAAAACATTTGCTGCAAGATTGAACTTTTGAAGTTCTACTGATTCAACTACCCGATTAGGAAGATCATTCCACAACTTGGTCACAGCTGGAATAAAACTTCTAGAATAGTGTGTAGTATTGAGCCTCATGATGGTGGACTTCTAATCCTTATAAGTCCACTAACGGATCATTAAAATTTGCTTCGTTTCAACAACAAATTAAAAAATAAATTTGGTGAAATAGAGTATTTCCGGATTTAATGAATCATCAATTAAAGAAAATGGAGGCAATCTTATTTTGATAAAGATTATTTGGATTTTTTATTGTAATCACAGAGAGAGAGAGAGAGAGAGAGAGAGAGAGAGAGAGAGAGAGGTGGATGAACAGACATAGACTCCTTTGATTATTTTTGTCCTATATTAAGAGCAAGCGTTTGGGTATATATATATATATATATATATATACATACACATATCTGGTTACACCTAGGTCTCCCCGTCCCTCGGATAATGGTGAGAGGGAGTAGTCATACCCTGTGAGAGGGGCTGCGCATATGCATGTGTCCATATCTATCTAAACATATAGCAGTCATTTTTTGACGGGTCGCGGCCACTAGTATAAGAATAAATAGACCAGTAAGATATGAATGAAACTTGTGCATTAAGGAAAATGAAACTTTAATATTGAGAAGAGTGAGCTTCAACTTCCTGTTTGCAAGACAATGAAACTTTCGGGTAAGGAAAGTGATTATCTGTAGAGGGAAAAGCGGCGGCGGGGAGGGGGGGGGGGCACCTGGAGAGGCTGCATCTCTCTCTCTCTCTCTAAGGCGGATAAGGTAAATGGATCCCTCATTATCTCTTAATTGCTTTTCCGTCTCTTCTTTCTTTTTTCGGAAGTAAGAGATCAGACCTCTTCTGCCTACACTGGAACTTTATTAAAGGAATGCGCACGGGAATCTGGTGATGCAGATGTGTGTGTTATTTTTTTTAACTAAGATGTCCATCTTCGTAGAAGTCGAGTTTGACTCTCTGGGCTGGTTAATCTTCTCCTTTAATATTACTACTACTACTATGGTTATATTTTGCAAATGACCATAACAGATTTCTACTCAATAAATGCTGACTGAAGTCAGACTTCGTTATTACTACTACTACTACTACTACTACTACTACTAATGATAATAATAATGATAATAATAATAATGATAATAATAATAATGATAATAATAATAATAATTTAGAATTCAGAATATTTAGGTATATTCTTGAAAATGATGAGAGGGAGTGTTAGGTTGAGTGATCATACTCTTCATTTCTTAAACGGATAATATGGCTTATTCCCTTTTCCTCGGGGATTTAGAAGCATTGATGATTTCCGATACGATTCCCCCCCCCTCTCTCTCTCTCTCTCTCTCTCGCTCTCTCTCTCTCTCTCTCTCTCTCTCTCTCTCTCTCTCTGAAATTTCCATGCTATCATTTCCCCCCCCTCATTTTTTAGTATAAAAAATGGAAAAAATAATGAATTGCAAAGGGAATCTCTCTCTCTCTCTCTCTCTCTCTCTCTCTCTCTCTCTGAAATTTCCATGCCATCATTTACCCCTCATTTTTTTAATATAAAAGATGGGAAAATAATAAGTTGCAAAGGGAATCTCTCTCTCTCTCTCTCTCTCTCTGAAATTTCTATGCCATCATTTACCCCCCTCATTTTTTAGAATAAAAGATGGGAAAAATGATAAGTTGCAAAGGGGATCTCTCTCTCTCTCTCTCTCTCTCTCTCTCTCTCTCTCTCTGAAATTTCCATGCCATCATTTCCCCCCCCCTCATTTTTTAGTATAAAGGATGGGAAAAATAATAAGTTGCAAAGGGAATCTCTCTCTCTCTCTCTCTCTCTCTCTCTCTCTCTCGGAAATTTCGATGCCATTATTTTTCGTCATTTATTCTGAGTATAATAAATAGAAAAATAATTAATAAATTGCAAAGGGAAGGACATGAACACGTGCGCGCATCACTTGCCAACCTCATTAACTCCGGTTCGCATCAGTTTAAAGAATTGGAAAATGTAAGAAATGTATTCAAAATAGGGGAAGAATTTGAAGAAAAAAGGAGTAACGTGAGAAAGTTTCGTTTTTTTCTTAATTTTTTTTAGGGGATGGTGACTGTTAAGGCAACAATTTGCATACGTCACTTCCGGCATTTCCCAGTGACGAGTCTTCTGAGAGAGAGAGAGAGAGAGAGAGAGAGAGAGAGAGAAAGAGAGAGAGAGAGAGAGAGACATGTATAACAAAGGAAATACATATTCCCGAGCAAATTATTATTATTATTATTATTATTATTATTATTATTATTATTATTATTATTATTATTATTATTATTATTAGGTAAGCTCCAATTCAATCCAATAGATCGAATTCCTTGACTCTTTCAAATTAGGGTTATCTTCTCTTGTCAGATATCCCCCGGTGAGTCTTCTTTCGATGAAAAAATTATAAAAAGCATATTATTACATCAGTCAATCGGAATCAAGAGTATCGAATGACATGCAAGCAAATATTTTGCATTCGAGGGCCCCAGTGCAAACACATGCAATATACCTGAGTGAAGCGATGGAATTGAAATGGACAGAAAGGCAATTGTTAAACTCTCACCGATAGGAGAAATCTTGTAGCGTTCGTTCAGAATTCTTTCTCAATTACCTATTTAGGCGGTGGATACTTCAAAAATGTATTTATCTTATATATATATATATATATATATATACTGTATATGTGTGCGTGTGGAGAGAGAGAGAGAGAGAGAGAGAAGAGAGAGAGGACTGGCAGAATCTAGCCCGTTGCGTCAATAGGCGTGGGAGAAGATAATGATATATATATATATATATATATATTTATATATGTATGTATATGTATATATATATATATATATATATGTATATATATATATATATATATGTATATATATATATATATATATATATATTCACAACAACAACAACAACAAATACAACCGTTTCTAGTCCTCCGCAGGACAACGGCCTCAGACGTGTCAATTCCTGTCAGGAGTTTGGTCAGTTTTCATCACTACGCTGGCCAGTACGGATTGGTGGTGGTGCACTTTTAATGATCTAACACGCTTTGAAATCTTGCCTTCCGAGTAGAATCATCCCACAGCTTAACCGACTCTCCACGCGAGATGACTGGTATTATTATTATTATTATTATTATTATTATTATTATTATTATTATTATTATTATTACTTGCTAAGCTACAGCCCTAGTTGGAATAGCAGAATGCTATAAGCTCAGGGGCCCAACAGGGAAAATAGCCCAGTGAGGAAAAGAAATAAGAAAAATAAAATATTTTAAGAAGAGTAACAGTATTGAAATAAATATCTCTTATATAAACGATAAAAAACTTTCAACAAAGCAAGAGGAATAGTAATAAGATAGAATAGTGTGACCGAGTGTACCCTCAAGCCAGAGAACTTAGCTTCCTTTGAAGGTGTAATCGAGGCAAATAGCATGAAAGCATTTACAGTTCTCTGAATTTAGAGGGAAAAGTAATTTTTAGTGAGGAGGGAGAAGCTGCTAAAGAGCTGAAGATAGATTCTTATCTAATTGATAGTTATAAGATTTATACTTGAAAGGTTGTTGTAATGGGGTAGAGATACTGAAAAAATTGACTTACATGATGTCACCCCATAAAATTGGAAAGGATGTATAAGATTATATATATATATATATATATATAAATTATATATATATAATATATTATATACTGTATATGTGTGTGTGTGGAGAGAGAGAGAGAGAGAGAGAGAGAGAGAGAGGACTGGCAGAATCTAGCCCGTTGCGTCAATAGGCGTGGGAGAAGATAATGATTATATATATATATATATATATATATTTATATATGTATGTATATGTATATATATATATATATATATGTATATATATATATATATATATATGTATATATATATATATATATATATTCACAACAACAACAACAACAAATACAACCGTTTCTATCCTCCGCAGGACAAACGGCCTCAGACGTGTCAATTCCTGTCAGGAGTTGGGTCAGTTTTCATCACTCACGCTGGCCAGTACGGATTGGTGGTGGTGCACTTTTAATGATCTAACAACGCTTTGAAATCTTGCCTTCCGAGTAGAATCATCCCACAGCTTAACCGACTCCTCCACGCGAGATGACTGGTATTATTATTATTATTATTATTATTATTATTATTATTATTATTATTATTATTATTACTTGCTAAGCTACAGCCCTAGTTGGAATAGCAGAATGCTATAAGCTCAGGGGCCCAACAGGGAAAATAGCCCAGTGAGGAAAAGAAATAAGGAAAAATAAAATATTTTAAGAAGAGTAACAGTATTGAAATAAATATCTCTTATATAAACGATAAAAAACTTTCAACAAAGCAAGAGGAATAGTAATAAGATAGAATAGTGTGACCGAGTGTACCCTCAAGCCAGAGAACTCTAGCTTCCTTTGAAGGTGTAATCGAGGCAAATAGCATGAAAGCATTTACAGTTCTCTGAATTTAGAGGGAAAAGTAATTTTTAGTGAGGAGGGAGAAGCTGCTAAAGAGCTGAAGATAGATTCTTATCTAATTGATAGTTATAAGATTTATACTTGAAAGGTTGTTGTAATGGGGTAGAGATACTGAAAAAATTGACTTACATGATGTCACCCCATAAAATTGGAAAGGATGTATAAGATTATATATATATATATATATATATATATATATAAATTATATATATATATATATATATACTGTATATGTGTGTGTGTGGAGAGAGAGAGAGAGAGAGAGAGAGAGAGAGAGAGAGGACTGGCAGAATCTAGCCCGTTGCGTCAATAGGCGTGGGAGAAGATAATGATATATATATATATATATATATATTTATATATGTATGTATATATATATATATATATATGTATATATATATATATATATGTATATATATATATATATATATTCACAACAACAACAACAACAAATACAACCGTTTCTAGTCCTCCGCAGGACAACGGCCTCAGACGTGTCAATTCCTGTCAGGAGTTTGGTCAGTTTTCATCACTACGCTGGCCAGTACGGATTGGTGGTGGTGCACTTTTAATGATCTAACACGCTTTGAAATCTTGCCTTCCGAGTAGAATCATCCCACAGCTTAACCGACTCCTTCACGCGAGATAACTGGTATTATTATTATTATTATTATTATTATTATTATTATTATTATTACTTGCTAAGCTACAACCCTAGTTGGAATAGCAGAATGCTATAAGCTCAGGGGCCCAACAGGGAAAATAGCCCAGTGAGGAAAAGAAATAAGGAAAAATAAAATATTTTAAGAAGAGTAACAGGATTGAAATAAATATCTCTTATATAAACGATAAAAAACTTTCAACAAAGCAAGAGGAATAGTAATAAGATAGAATAGTGTGACCGAGTGTACCCTCAAGCCAGAGAACTCTAGCTTCCTTTGAAGGTGTAATCGAGGCAAATAGCATGAAAGCATTTACAGTTCTCTGAATTTAGAGGGAAAAGTAATTTTTAGTGAGGAGGGAGAAGCTGCTAAAGAGCTGAAGATAGATTCTTATCTAATTGATAGTTATAAGATTTATACTTGAAAGGTTGTTGTAATGGGGTAGAGATACTGAAAAAATTGACTTACATGATGTCACCCCATAAAATTGGAAAGGATGTATAAGATTATATATATATATATATATATATATATATAAATATATATATATATATATATATATATATATTGATTCATTGCTTGTGGGCTTTAAGTCTGTATACATACATATTTAGGTGTTTACATGTATTTAATGTATCAATTATTCAATTATAGATATTTAAAATAGATGTAATAAATGTACTGTATATACAAGATAGATAGATAGGTTGGCCAAGGCACCTGCCATCCGTTGAGATACTACCGCTAGAGAGTTATGTGGTCCTTGGACTGGCCAAACAGTACTATATTGGATCCGTCTCTTTGGTTACGGTTCACTTTCCCTTTGTCTACACATACACCGAATAGTCTGGCATATTCTTTACAGATTCTCCTCTGTCCTCATACACCTGACAACACTGAGATTACCAAACAATTCTTCTTTACCAAAGGGGTTAACTACTGCACTATAATTGTGTAGTGGCTATTTTCCTATTGGTAAGGGTAGAAGAGACTCTTTAGCTATGGTAAGCAGCTCTTCTAGGAGAAGGACACTCCAAAATCAAACCATTGTTCTCTAGTCTTGGGTAGTGCCATAGCTTCTATACCATGGTCTTCTACTGTCTTGGGTTAGAGTTCTCTTGCTTGAGGGTATACACTCGGGCAAACTATTCTATCTATTTTCTCTTTCTCCTTTTTGTTTAAGCTTTTTTAGTTTATATAGGAAATATTTATTTTAATGTTAATGTTCTTAAAATGTTTTATTTTACCTTGTTTCCTGTTCTCACTGGGCTATTTCCCTTTTTGGGGCCCCTGGGCTAATAGCATCCTGCTTGTCCAACTAGGGTTGTAGATTAGCAAGTAATAATAATAATAATAATAATAATAATAATAATAATAATAATAATAATAATAATAAATGATAATTCATCAAAGCAAAACCGTATTAGATTGGGTATCCATTAGATGGCAATATTGAATTGCCTTGGCATCATTAATGGAGGAAAATAAGACATCGTTGTTGCTAATTGCCTCTCCCCCTGTCTTTATCTTTTCTTCAATATGTCTTCAATTCTCTTCTCTTGGTGTTCATTAACCAAACAAGTTGAGTTCCCCATTCATTTAGAAATGTTTAAATTTCTTAACAAACAATACTTAGATATTCTTTTTCAAGAGACAGCACTTTTCCATAAGGATTTTTAAATTCTTTTTTCTTTTTAACAAGCACTAATTTCAGTTTTGCGGGAAAAATAAAGATTTTTTCATAAAGGGTTTTAAATTATTTTTCTAACATCAATACTTTCCTTTTAAAGACAAAAATTAAAGATTCTTTTTCCAGATACTTAGCACTTTTCCATAAGGATTTTCTAAGTTATTTTTCTAAAATCAATACTCTCCTTTTAAAGACAAAAACTAAGATTCTTTTTCAAGATAGCACTTTTCCATAAGGAATTTTAAGTTATTTTTCCAACATCAGTACTTTCCTTTTAAAGACAAAAAATAAAGGTTCTTTTTCCAGATACTTAGCACTTTTCCATAAGGGTTTTTAAGTTATTTTTCTAACATCAATAATTTCCTTTTAAAGACAAAAAATTAAGATTCTTTTTCAAGATACATAGCACTTTTCCATAAGGGTTTTTAAGTTATTTTTCTAACATCAATACTTTCCTTTTAAAGATAAAAAATTATAGATTCTTTTTCAAGATACTTAGCACTTTTCCTTAAGGATTTTTAAGGTATTTTTCTAACAACAATACTTTCCTTTGAAAGATAAAAAATTTAGATTCTTTTTCAAGATACATAGCACTTTTCCATAAGGATTTCTAAATAATTTCTCTAACAACAATACTTTCCTTTTTGTAAAAGACAAAAAATTAAGATTCTTTTTCAAGATACTTAGCATTTTTCCATAACGACTCTTTTCCTTCCGAGGATTCATTCATTTTCAAAGAGCGTTTAAGACTATTACCAGACAATTGATTATAAGTGACGACCTCTTCCACCGTGTCGAACCAATCCTCTCCTTTCGTATGTCGAAGGAACGCCCTTCGGAAAAGCTCTTCCCCGGCGGTTTTACCTCTTCGTGTCCTGATCCCTCCCTTAAATCTAATCTCCCCTCCTGCCTCCGAAGGCGGAATTACTAATGGAGTTTTTATCGCTTGCGTTAATTTAATGCTTTTTTCGTATTTGGGAAAGCAGATTTTTTCCTTGGAGAGGGAGGACTCTAAAGGATTGTCCTTAAGATTTAGTTTTTTTGTTTTCTTCATAGAAATGCAAATACTCAAGGGAGTTTATTAAGGATTGACCCTGAGATTTGCTTTGTGTTTTTATCATAAAAATGAAAGAACTCAAGGGTTTAAAGATTGTACCTTAAAATTATTTGTGGTTTTTCATCGTAAAATAAATTTGAGGACTCTAGAGGTACGTTTTTTTTTTTTTTTTTTTTTTTTTCTTTTTTTTTTTACACTAAATAAATGTTTTTTTTTTTTTTTAATTTTCGTTTTAATCTTGGTAGATGTAAATACTAACACCATTTTCTGGTTTATCCATTAATTTAGTTTACTTACACATTGAATTAATTTTATTGCCGTTTCCAATATGTTTTTTTTTTTTTTCACAATGAAACTTTGTTTAAAATTTACAATAAATCGAAGCTAGTTTAAGAATAGAAGTCGTTTATACCATGAACTTTACAGTACACATAAATCCCCTTTTTAATGGAAACATCAGAAATTCTTAAGTAACATATCCTGGACAATAGGTTTTCTATAAAAGTTTTTTTTTTCTTTTATCTCAGAGGGCCACTTAAAAAATCTGTCATATAAAAGTGTACGAAAAATGGTAGTAGGTTCTTTAAGCTTTTAAAAGCGGATAAATTGTCTTGGAAAATCCCACAAAGAAAATTTTTTTCTTCATTAAAGTCTTTTGGAAAATAAACGTTGATAGTGAGTATATATCTTTTACGGGACTTTTGGCAGTACGCTCATCAAAGAAGAAATTTCGTATTCTGAATCAAATAGATCTCTTTTGTGATAGAATTATTAAGAATGTCGATACACGAGTATTCGTCTCTTAGTCCAGTGGACATGGAACTCGAATGACTAACGAGTTGACTGGAATTAAAATCTGGAAACATGTAGGAACTTTCTCTTGATGATGATAATTGAAAAGTCTTACGTTCTTGTTAAGTTAAAACAGTGAATTACATACCTGGTAGGAGGTCGATTATTCATAATTGGCTCAGATATGCGAGAGAGACTATTTTTAACTGAAATATCACGTGATCAGCTCTGGAGACACATGTTGATATTTTCACCGATAATCTTACCATTCATGGGAAGAATCACAAAGATGACAGAATATTTGATTTGAGAAAGCAGAAATGTAGGTCTGAAAATGAATATGAGTAAGATTAAGATAATGTTCAATGAAAATGCAGAGAGACATTTTCCATCATCTTCGGTTTAAAGGCCACTAATGAATGAAAGAGGCAAGGGACAGTGACATTGCCCTAGACGGCATTGCCCTAGAGAGTGACCATGTGTACACATGATCAGCGCCCTCGCTCTCCACCCAAGCTAGGTCCAGGGAGGGTCAGGCTATGACTGCTGATGACTCAGTAGGTAGACCTGTAAGCTCACCCCTCCCCACCCCCATCCTTAGGTCATAAGGATGGTGAGGTTGCAGACACTACAAGAAACTATCCAGTCTTAGTGGGACTGAACCCCAGCCCGGCGATCGCCAGGCAGGGACGTTTCCAATAGGCCGCCACAACCCTATTTATATTTCATATTCATTATTCTCTCATATAAAACAGACATCTTTTCTTTGAATGTGCCGCTCTAAATCTAGACGAGTAGAGGAATAAACCAAGACTTAAAATTCTTGTACAATCCAAGAGAGAAAAAAATAATAAATTGGTGTAAAAAACAAACAAAAAAACTATCAACCTCAAAATCTGTCAGACAGGACATAAAAATCTATGACCATGTTTTAGATTATATTTTGGAGAGGGGGTTTGGGCGCTGATCATATGTATATATGGTCAGTCTCTAGGGCATTGTTCTGTCCCTTACCTCTGCCATTCAGGAGAGACCTTTAGACTTTTACAGCAGTTCATTCACTAAATTGCGTAAAATCGAACAAATAATAATAACCACCAGTATGTAATGTTTACTTCTTGTAAATCAACAAAGAAAATTAAACATAAATTTCCATAATAGATGTCTGTGTATGCGCAAGACCTGCTGACGCTACCCATATCACATACTCTACAAGGTTACGTTTAAGTTTACAACTCCCCATTTACTAAAGACATCTTATGCGCGTTGGATGTTAGTGGAATATGCAACCACATCAACACTTTTTCGGAAGGAATATGCTACATATACTTGATGTAGATTATCATAATATGGATTCCTCTTATGCTTAGTTGTAAGTCAAGAACAGCCTTCAAGAATGATGAAGGCTCACTGGGGAAAACTCTACGGGAATATATAACCAAATATCACTAACTTATGTTATTTATTTTATTCTGTGAAAACTTTTTACTCTTTTAAGAGGATTGAGTAATTAAAGCAATTAAAAAATGAGGAATAGTCATCTTATTTATATCGTACATTGGTATAAAAACTCAAATAATTTTATCAATAAATTTGAACAAAGTCAACATACCTGACATTTCATATAGGAATAACCAAATGAGAATAACAAAACAAAGCTATGGTAGAATTTCATATAGATATGGAATCCAGCGCACAAACTTGCAAAAAATTTTTTTTTTTTTGGAAATTTCATGCAATGTTAGAGAAACTGGAGGCTTTCCGATAAAAAAATGAAATCTTGCGCAAGAAGCAGGAAGAAACTTCGTTACGTTTTAGGTGAAGGCAATTTGCATATGTTAAAATAAGTTTTCTTTTGAGAGGATGGGAATTTGGGAATAAAGACATAAAAACTGCAAATTCCCATGCATGAAGAAATGTTGACATATCTTTACATGAGGTTATATATATGATATATATATATACATATATATGATATATATATATATGTATATATATATGTATGTATGTATATATATGTGTATGTATGTATATATATATATATATATGCGTGTGTGTGTATATATACATATACATACATATACGGTTATATATATATATATATATAAAATTATATATACATACATAAATATATATATATATATATATATATGTATATATATATATATATATATATATCATCGCCTTACCAGCAATAGTGCTAGGATAGATTTTGGACTGGATTGGAGTTTCGAAATAATATTTGGCTATTTCCTGTAATATTATTATCGCGTCTAGATCTATTATTACTAGCCAAGTGAGAAAAGGGAGGTGCTTCAAGCCCAAGGACTCAATAATGAAAGTAGCGAAGTGCGGTAAAAAAATAGAGAAATTAAGAATAAACTATATGTAAGACAATTATGAAAAATATTGAGATCAGAACCACTATTAAAATCGATCAATCGTATATAAACTGTAGCCAGACTTATGTAGCCTACTGGAAACGTAATTGCCTGGCGATCTGCTAGACTGCGGTTCGAGACCCGCTCAGGCTCCATAGTTTCTAGTAGTGTCTGTAACTTCACCATCCTTGTTAGCCAATGAGGTGAGGAAGTTGCCTATAGGTCAACCTGCTGAGTCATCAGTGGCCATTGCTTGACCCTCCGTGGTCCTTACTTAGGTGAAGAGGGGTTTGGACGTTGATCGTATGTGTATATGGTCAGTCTCTAGGGCATCATTACTGTCCCTTGCCTCTACCATTCATGAGCGACCGTAAAACCTTTAAATCTGTTCAACAGAAAATACTTTGGAACAATATTTGAAGTTCCACCGATTAAACTGCGAGATTAGGAAGATCATTCAACAACCTGGTCACAGCTGGAAGAAAACTTAGTAATGAGTTTTATGATGGTGTGCAAGTGAGCTGTTAGGTTGTAACTAAGAGGCGAGGTGAAAGCAACTAAACTTTATTAAGCAGACAACAAGCTTAAATACCAGGACTTGCGAGCAAGAACGTCACAAAAATTTGAGCAGAATAAAACATGAGCTAGCATGCTTATGCAGGTTGGTGTATTATCAGTGCAGGGAAGAGAGAGTGATAAGACAAAAAAAGCATAAATTTTACAGTGTACGAGCGTGTATGACACACGTACGGTACAATGAGAAAGGAAAGCATGTTAGAATTAACTGCATGCCATTTAATTCGTGTAAGATGATACGGTCTTGGAGGATCTGAATTCAAAGGATAGTCAGAATTTATGAAATATCTTAAGCAAGATGCGTAAAGAAGTAATTTAGCGACGGTGCCAGAGATTAATATCCTGAGCAGGTATAAGGAATTTAATAACTGCACGTTTTTGTCCAACAAATTAAAATGAGAGCAGCTGAAGGCCAAGAGAACAAAATAAAAAAATGTTAGAATGAATTGATTAAAAAAAAATGATTTAACTTAGATTGATCACCAACAATCTTAAAAGACACTTTTGATAAGTTGCCCTAAGTTGTAAATTTGATATATGTTATTCCATCCCTTGGGGGGAAAAGGTCATGACCTAGAATTGTCATCGTAAAATGTAATCCGAGTGCTGGAAGATAAAGAAAGGAAGATATAGAAATGGTGAAGATATCAAAGAAGAAAAAAATAGCTTTTGGTTTAGATTAGACAGCGTACGAACGTGTGTGTTATATAAATCTAATGTGAAACTGTTCACGGGGGAATGAGATTTTCTCAAAGAAAAAAAAAGAAAAAAAAAAAGTGAGATATCTCAGAATCTCATAGAGGATGAGGCAAATTGAATCACCCATTTTCTCCTATTGCTTGCGAGGGTTCAGAGGGAACGAGTTGACGTCTGCCTAGTGTACAAACATAGATATGTTTAGTCAAGCGCTTTTCTGTTATTTAATCATTACTAGGTAACTATACGAGAGGGATTGTCCGACAACACAATGTTCTTGCTTGGGTGTTCTTTTTTTAAAAGTAAAATGATTAAGTAGTTTTTCTCCAAGAAGTTAAAGAGGGAATGAGAAAAAGGAAAAAAATCCATTGAACTCTCATTTAACTTTCTCTCTCTCTCTCTCTCTCTCTCTCTCTCTCTCTCTCTCTCTCTCTCTCTCTTTGGGGCATTGCATAGTCAGATAATGTCCGCAGGTGTCTTCAGGTATCGGTACCTGAGCAATAACCCGATATTGGAATGTCGTATTTGGGTATTGATTGGCTCCGCCCTCCATGACCTTACCTGGAGCACGTGTCTACGTCGCTTGACACCATTCCTTAACCTTCCACCTCTCCCCACACAAACGACCTTTACGTGGTCAGGTTCATAATACAGTGAGTGGTACTGCTACATCAATTTTGTTGTTGAACAGAAACAAAAGAGCATTTCATATATATATATATATATATATGTGTGTGTGTGTGTGTGTGTGTGTGGGGAATGTGTGTGTTTGTGTATGTATCTATACGTGAATATATGTATGTGTCTACCATACATACATACATATATATATATATATATATATATGTATGTATGTTTATGTATATATATATATATATATATATGTATATATATATATATATATATATATGTGTGTGTGTGTGTGTGTTTCTTCATCTTCATCAACCGTATCTAGTGCACTGCCAAGCAAAAGCCTCAGACGTGTCCTTCCATTCGCGTCTGTTTATGATCTCTCCGTGACAGTCTATTCCTGCAATTTTTTCGCAATTTTTTCTTAGCTTATCAGTCCATCGTCTTTTCTTCCTTCCCCTGCTGCCTTAGCAGTTGCTAAGGGCCCTCTCTGTTATTCTTAATGTCCATCCGTTATCTGTCATTCTTATTATATGTCTTTCCCATGTCCATTTCTCTTTCTTACACGTTATTAGGATATCCTTTACTCTAGTTTGCTCTCGTATCCATGTTGCTCTTTTTTTCTGTTTCTTGGTGTTATTTCCGTCTTTATTCTCTCTTTTTCTCTTTGTTGTAACTAGACTATGTTCTATGGCTTAAGTAAGGCTCTAAGTGTCTGATGAATAGGCTAATATTGGTAGAGCCATCTGATTAGATACTTTTCATTTTAGAGAAAATGACATTTCACATTTCATACCCATATTTTGTTTACCAAAGCGCCTTATCTTTGTCTTACTGTCTAGCCTAAGTACGTATATTCATTGACAATCATCAGAGGTTCGGCCATAAGCCGTATTTAATGTACCTGTTTTCATTAAACATTATCTTAGTTTTACTCATATTCATTTCCAGTCCTACATTTCTGCTTTCTCTATTCAAATCTTCTATCATCTTTTGCAATTCCTCTCATAATTCACTAAATAGAACCTACATTTTGCCAATCCGTATTCTTAAAAATTTCTAGGCACGCTGCGAATAATTGAGGAGTGATGGGGTCCCCCCTCTCTCTCTCTCTCTCTCTCTCTCTCTCTCTCTCTCTAATGTATATATATATGATATATATATACAGTATATACAGTATATATATGTGTCTGTGTGCTGTGCTGTGTGTGCGTGCGCGTGTGTGCTCGTGCGAGTGTTAGTTTAAAATATTGATAAATATATATATATATATATATATATGTGTGTGTGTGTGTGTGTGTGTGTATATTTTATGTGTATGGATACATATATATATATATATAGATATATAGATATATATATATATATATATATACATACATATATATATATATATATATAATGTTTCTCGTCGTCAGTTTGTTCAAGATTTTTTTCATAAACGTATTTGAAAGATTTATCATAACAACAAATATCCCATCATTCGTGTGCTATTCTATTCACCCCTCCCCCAATAAAAAAAAACTCCTACAAATAATAAAAAGAAGAAATGGAATGGTATTATTATATTGCGCCTTATAAAAGGCAAATGAAATGAAGTCATTCGGACGATTTGCAAGCAAATATTTTGCTTGCGGAAATGCGAGAAATGCCAAACTCCCCAGTAAAGCCGAGTGAAGTGAGGCGATTTAATTGAGATTACATAAAGTGAATTATTAGACCTGGCTCATGCAGCAGAAATCTTGCAACCCTTCAATTCGCATTCACGAGTAAAGTACAAAGTTGTTCCTATATCGAAGAAACACCTATACTAGTTTTTCATTTAATATTTAAATTTTATTTTGATTTTAAAAGTCTTAATTAATCTTTATTGTAATATATATATATCTCTTCCTTGAGGATACACTCTAGCACGCTCATCTATCTTCCTCTTGGTTCTGTTAAAGTGTTTATAGTTTATATAGGATATATTTATTTTGATATTGTTACTCTTCCTAAAGGTTTTATTTCATTTTCCTGCGCTTATAGCATCCTGTAGCTTAGCAAGTAATAATAACAATAGTAACAATAATATATATATAATATATATATATACACACACGTATTTGTATGTATATATTATATATACTTATTTGTATGTATATATATATATACTGTATATATATAATATATATATACTGTATATATATATATATATATATACCACGTATTTGTATGTATATATATACTTATTTGTATGTATATATTAACTGTATATATATATATATATATATACTATATATATATAAATAAATAAATATATATATATATATATATATATATACACACACTCGTGCTATGCTAACTGTGAAGTTTTAGAATTTCAATGAAGATATTAGGGATGCCTTCATCTGTTAATTTTTGATATTTAGCTTTTAAAAGTTTTAATATATTTTGCAAATACCGCTCTTATATGCATATTCTATGAAGATATATATATGGCTGAGTGGTTCACTTAAATTCCTGGCTTTGATTAATAATGGTATTCCTCACAGAATTTGTTAGCCCATGGAGAAGGCAATTTTTTAGCATGTGTTTTAATAGGTAGCAGGTACAGTATATACCTAATATAAGCCGAAAAAGATAAGTAACTAATTTACATGTGAAATTATTCATGTAGACAGACAGATACGCTTGCGCGCGCACACATTCACACATACACACACACACACACACATATATATATATATATATATATATATAAACTGTATGACAGTATATCTTTATATATGACTATATGTAGTTTGTATATATATGTATGTATATGTGTGTATATACTGTATAATATTCTGAATGTTTGGGTGTAAGATTGCATATATGTGTTCATAATATAATCATATAGGGAAAGGACGCATATAGAAAAATTATTGAAAAAAGAAAATGTAGTTTTTTGTCATTTAAGGAAAGTCTTCATTAATACCTTGTGGTGGGTTCATGCGGTAACGTCCCTGACTGGTGAATGCCAGACTGGTGTTTGAGTCCTGCTCAAACTCGTTTGTTTCTTTGGTCTCTGCAACCTCACCATCCTTGTGAGCTAAGCATGTGGGGTTTGAGGTAGCCTGTAGGGGTATCTGCTGTGTCATCAGCAGCCATTGCCTGACCCTCCGTTGTCCTAGCTTGGGTGGAGAGGGGGCTTGGGCGCTGATCATATGTATACATGGTCAGTCTCTATGGCATTATCCTGCTTGAAAGGCCAATGTCACTGTCCCTTACCCCTGCCATTCATGAGCGGCCTTTGAAACGGAATCTCGCCAGAACTGTTTAGCCGACTAGCAGGGTTTTGACTCTTGCCCATTAAAATGTCCGATTGTCTGCTATGTTTCTTACAGTGTTAATATTTTTTATACATGATTAAGTACAAATACTTACGCATTGATTATCTTTAAAGATTTTCATTTACATTTACGTACGGGTGCAGTAAGTGAGTGTATATTTAAATTACTTTAATCCTTAATACTGTCCTATACTTATTAAGAAAATAAAATTAAATAACATAATCCTTCTAAAAAATGTTAACTCTCTTTTATTGTTTATGATAATCTAAAAACGTCATTCTTTTCACTTTATTTTTATGTATCACTGCGATGTACAATGAATTTTCTCAATTTTTTCTTCTTTTTTTTTTCTTTTTTTTTGCGATCGGAAGTAATTGCAAATCTTTTGCAGGACATCATTCCTAATCCGTTTTTTTCTTGAAACACGCATATGTCGAGTGCCTCACTCCTGAATTTATTCTCACCAAAAATCTATTTCTTGCATATGTAGCCTGGCATTTAATTTCAGTGACCTTATCCCTGATGTAACATAATGTTTCCTTTTACGGTACTTTTTATGCAGAACGCTTCGATAGAACACTGTTCTTCATATTCGAGAGTTCACTTGTAAATGACCTCATAAAAGATATGATGATTCAAAGAGCATTTCATGTTTCCCCTTCACTATAGGGTATCCAAATGACCTCAGGCAAAGTTGTTACGAAGATAATTATTTCTTCAATGAGCCTTTCATTTTCGCAATCCAGGCCAGAACTGACAAATGACTGAAGGCGAAGTTGTAATTTTGACAAAGATTTCCCCTAAAGTCCTTTAAATTGCACCAAAAACACCTCCATCAGCCTTGGTGGTTAAAGTCACGCCCTTCGCAAATCCTTTCCCCCAACTTGTTTTACCCTGGGGGGCTTCGCTCCCTGCTCCCTCGATTAAATCTAATATCCCTCATTCCTTCAAGGAGGAAATTACTCAGGGCCTTTTTATTTCGCTGATGTAGATTAAATATTTTCACTAGACTACGAGAATCTGTCTTCCACTTTTGGAAAGCTCTGTAGGTGAATATCTTTTATACAGTTTTAATTATTTTTCAAGACGCTTGCCAGAAATATTGATTTATTCGTTTATTCATCTTTTTGGTTTTCTTTATTTTTACTTATATTTACCGTGGCCAAGAATGTCCATCAATAATATTTTATGATCATAGTTAGAAAACACTTGAATACACACTGTCACGCACGCACATACACACACACACATATATATATATATATATACTTCTATTTGAACACGATCTTCTGTTGATTTTCATAATTTTATGCCTATCTATCTATATATCTATGTATACTGTATATATATATATATATTATATATATGTATACATATATACAATATATATATATATAATATATACTTATACATATATATATATATATATATATTCTACTTTAGTTTGCTCTCGTATTCAAGTGGCTCTTTTTCTGTTTCTTAATGTTATTTCCAGCATTATTCTATCAATACATCTTAAAGTTTAAACTAGCTCAAGCTGTAAGGTTTTAGTAAGGCTCCAAGTTTCCGATGCATGCGGTAATACGGAAGGATCATCTGATTAAATATGTACTTCTCTTTTAGAGAAATGTTACTTTTAATTTTCATAATTTCATTTTTTAACTAAAGGCTCTCCATCCTATGCTTATCCTTCTTTTAATTTTGATGTCGTGTCCTGGGGGAAACACTGTCTGTCCTAAGTACGTATATTCATTAACAATCTCTAGAGGTTCGTCCATAACCCTTATTTGTTGTCTTTTTTAATTTTCATTGAGCAAGATTTTTTATCTTCTCTTGCCATTCCTTCCATGATTAACTATGTCTCTGCAAATCTAAAAGAAACCATGTGATCGGCAAATCTTAAGTTTTAAGGTATTCCCTATTAATATTAATTCTTTTTTTTCCAATCTAAATTCTAAAAACATTCTTGGCACGCTGTGAATAATTTAGGAGGGATGAAGCCCCTCTGTTGAACTCCTTTCTCAATTGGGATTTTCTCACTATCTTTATGCAGTTTTAGTATTGATGTATGTCCTGTATTGATATCTTCATAGTTTTAACATAAGATTCACCATTCCTTGTTTTTTAAGAGCTCTCATTACTGCTGAAGCTTTTACAGAATCAAAGGCTTTCTCATAATATGCAAATGCCATACATAATGGTCTGTCATTACTCTGTTGATTTTTCTATTAGGTGGTTAATTATAGGGATAAGGTCAGTTTATGGAATACCCACTTCTAATGTCTACCTGTTCTCTTGGTTGATTAAAGTCTAGCTGTTTTTTCTTTTCTGCCTAATGTGATCTTTATGATTATTTCAAATATTACGAAGAGTAAACTTATTGGGCGATGATTTTCAAGTTGTTAGGATATTCTAACATGTCAGAAAAAGAAATGTACATAGGCAGGAATATAATGAGAATGACAAATGATAGATGGACATAAGAATAAAGGAATGGGTTCTTCGAGATTGCAAATTAAGCAGTGGAAGGGTTTAGAAGACGATGGATTGGCGAAACTAAGAAAATTTGCTGGTATTTACTCTAATGGAAAGACTGTAAATAGATGGGAAGTGGAAGGACATGACTGAGGCCTTTGCCCTGCAGTGGAATAGTTACGGCTGATGTGTATATATATATATATTTATATATACATACATACATACATACATACATACATGTTTGTGTATGTACATATTCATAGGTATATAATTTACCTATAATACTGTATATTGTATATGGATATACACATGAATTTCGGTATGGTCTGTGTCTGAGGCTGTGCGGTGTTGAAAAGGAAGAAACGAAGAATGCAGAACAGGGAATAGTGAGTTTCCATAAAAGAACTCATAGAGCAAAACTATATGGTGTATATTAGTATTATATATATATATAATGTATATATATATGTATATTACATATATGGTATATATGATTTATATTATATATAGATGTTTTATATATAATTATATCATATCATACATATATATACTATATATATATATATATATGCATATATATTGTATATATGTGTATATTATATATATATATATATATGCATATATATTGTATATATGTGTATATATATATATATATATATATTTATATATATAAATATATATATAATATATATCCATATATACATATCTATAATATATATATATATATATATATAGTTTAATATATATAATATATATATAATATATATCATATATACATATCTATAATATATATATATATATTATAGGAATATATGATATACATATATATATATATATATATATATTCATATATATGTATATATTATATATATATATATAAATATATATATATATATATATATATATTTATGGTATACCATATAACGTTGGATTAAGAAAGATGAAATTAATTTACATAATACTAAAATATATAGGAAAAAATGTGAAGCTGTTCGTTCAATAAAAAAAATACCATCATCAGAAGGAAGAAAATGAGGAAGAAGCTGCTTCCCAAGAGGATAATGTAAAATGGTCCCTACATAATTTCTTAATTGCTTCTCCTTCTCCTCTTTCTTCAGAAGTTTCAGAGTAAAAGATCAGAAGTCTGGCCACGGTTAGACTTCATGAAAGACTGCTCAGGGAAAATGAAGTTCCCTATTATGTTCATGAGCTGTCTTTTAAAATTTAATAATTTTTCCCTTTGTATTGATCAAAAGATCTGCTCGTAATTTTGTCAATGTTTGCCTCTAAGAAGTTACATGAGCTATTTAGTGTCTAAATATATTTATTAGAGAGATTTCTTAGATTATTGTCAAATTTGTCATCTTCCGTGTCTTAAAATTGTTTTTTTTTTTTCTATTTAGGATACATCTTTATATATCAATGAGGATTGTATGATTAATTAAAATTTGAACTTGTTTTTGAAAACGATTTTGGTCATCTGTGGAAGGATTTTTTTTTTTTCGTCCAAAAATGTTACAGGTTTACTTAACATTTTCGTTCATTTCGATATCTTTAAATATTATTTGATGTATAGGACTTCTCGGGTTTTTATAGACTACTGGCTCGCTTAAGCCTTTATACCAGCTTAACTTGCGTTACATATCTCTATCTTCTCCAGTTTTTAATTTTTAGACATTTATTAGTCACATATTTTGACCATCCCTGACTTCCACATAAATTTAAAAAATCCTTGGCGTTGAATATACATGATCTTTTCAAATGGCCTCTTTTAACCAAAGATTGCCATCACTAGACAAGTTCTTCTCTCTCTCTCTCTCTCTCTCTCTCTCTCTCTCGTCTCTCTCTCTCCCAAAGACATCGTATAATGAGACATTTTCATTTTGGTGTATGTCAGGTATCGTCAGCCGAGCAATAACCCGATATTGGATTGCCGTATTGTGTATTGATTGCCTCTGTTCGGCATGACCGTATCTGGAGTCCGAATCTGATTATGGCACTCATTACCCTACCGCCCACCCCCCCCTTTAATCCCCCCGCCATCTTACCCTCAACATATGCCGGTACTACCCCCTCCCCACAGCTGGTTACCTCTCTATTAACTCTATTAAGAGTCGTTTTTTGAATTGTCTGGAATCGTTTCTCTCTATTCCAGAATTCCCTCTTGCCTTTCCTTAATAGATTCAGTATTGGCAATCCACATTATCCTCATGGTATTAGTTCACTTTATAGTATAGATCTGCTAAGGGAATTGTCGTTCTTCTTCGTTCTTTTAGAGATTATTAATGATATGATTTTCTTCATTTTTATTTATCAATATTACTATTAGTATTATTATCATTATTATTGTTATTATTATTATTATTATTATTATTATTATTTATTATTATTATTATTACTATCATTATTAATATTATAAATATTATTTATTTATTTATTTATTATTATTATTATTATTATTATTATTATTATTATTATTATTATTTGTCATAAACCACCTATAATAGCTTGAGTTTAAAATGGAAAATAATGCTCAGTAATATAAATGAATAAGAATATCTACATAGTCCAGAATGAAATACAGTATCTCCTTTAAAAACAAAAGGAATATTTATTCAATATTCACATTAAATCAACGATAAGGAAATAGATTTCCTTCAAGGAAGCTCTGTTGGAAGTAAAATCTAAAATACGTGACTTTTTTATCTCTTGAAACGCGATCAACCTAAAATATCTGATGAAAATTAGATCTATAAGCGAAGTCAGCTAAATAGATGGGAGGTGGAAGGACATGACTGAGGCCTTTGTCCTGCAATGGACTAGATACGGCTGATATTACATTATTATCTGCCCTGAGATATAACTAAATAATCTTCGTCTTTTATTAAAAGGTCTCGGATTATCTCGATTTGTGAAGAGTCCCAGTCAGAAAAATTCAATTCTTTTCTCAAGTTGCTGACAAATATCTTTCTCTTTGTTTGGTGTCTTATCAAATTGATTAACTATCTTGAGAGTCTTTTTCACAATCGACATCACATTTCGTTGTTGGAAACATTGATCTGAAAACAATAAGGAGAGTAGGAGGAGGGGTGGTTGGGTGGCCTCCCAATCACCAGCTGCAGGTCAAGTACCCAAATTTATTAATTTGATATAATCGAAACCATTTTTTTTAATTCATTGTCCGTAGATTATTTAGAAAATGGCCTCTAATTTTTCTTTAAGGATATTTACGACGATTTAACTTCTTTTAGTGTCTAAAGTTTTGTTTATCTAGGAAATTGTCTTTGATTTGCTTTACAAAGTCAATACCAGTCCACATTAGTATAAACATTACCGCAAGGATTTTTAACCTCTCCTATTAGACCAGAAACGCCTAACTTTAGTAGACCATTCGTTTCTTACCCTTCACACTTTATCTGCCTTCATATTATTAACCCTTCAGCAAGGAAATCTCAGTATTGTCCGGTATACGTGGAAAGAGGAGAATGTAGAAAGAATGGGCCAAACCATTTGGTGTATGTGTAAGCAAAGGAAAATTGAGCAGTAATCAGAGAAGGATCTAATGTACTACTGTCTGGCCAGTCAAAGTACCCAATAACTCTCTAGCGGTAGTATCTTAACGGGAGGCTGGTACTAACTATCGATTCCTCTCGGCAAAAATGGAAGGCTCGTTACTGTTCGTTGAATATTTGGTAAAAGTTAAAATAATCTCTCTCTCTCTCTCTCTCTCTCTCTCTCTCTCTCTCTCTCTCTCTTAAAGCGATTTAACAAGTTCACTGTTAATGAGAAGGCCCATTTAGGTAATAGTTTACAATACAAGGCTGTTCCTTTTTGTTAACTATATCGTTACAAAACCACACCAAATCGAAATCCGTCAACACTTTTGGTTTACTCTTAATTCAATCTGAAAAGTTTCATCATTAATACATCCAATCACTTAACTACAAATTCTATCCCAAAACACGTCTTCCTATCATATCCCTGTTGCTTGAGGGTACAATCGGGCACGCAATTCCATCTTATTGCTCTTTTTTTTATTTTAAATTTTTTTTATAGTTTGCATATGAAAGATGTATTTTAATGCTGTTACTGTTCGTAACATGTTTATTCTAATTGTTCATTACTTCTCTTATAG
Source organism: Palaemon carinicauda (assembly GCF_036898095.1). NCBI lineage: Eukaryota > Metazoa > Arthropoda > Malacostraca > Decapoda > Palaemonidae > Palaemon > Palaemon carinicauda. The sequence continues at coordinate 127,967,927 of NC_090735.1, read as the reverse complement.
TTTAATTCTTACCTTATATCACTGGGCAGCGCTCCAACAAAGAAAAATGGCTCAGTGAGGAAAGGAAATAAGTAAATAAATAAACTATATGAGAAGTAATAAACAATCAAAATAAAATGCTTCAAGAACAGTAACAGCCTGGTTAACATAAAAACATTTCCTGGAAGTTTGAAATTAGGAAGATCATTCCACAACTTGGTCTCAGCTGGAATAATTACAACAACAACAGTAATTGAAAGTCGGAATGCAAAAATCTCTGACGTTATTATTAGCTATGCAAATTCCAGGTCGTTCATTTACTCTCTTGGCCAGTGCCTAGCGATAGATAGCATGTTTATTATTATTATTATTATTATTATTATTATTATTATTATTATTATTATTATTATTATTATTATAATAATAATAATAATAATAATAATAATAATAATAATAATAATAATAATAATAATAATAATAATAATAATAATAATAATAATAATAATAACTTTTCCCAAACATGCTATCTATTACTTGGCACTGGCCAAGAGAGTAAATGAACGACCTGGAATTTGCATAGCTAATAATAACGTCAGAGATTCTTGCATTCCGACTTGGCCGGCATTTGTCAACTCGTCCCGAAGGACTTGTTTCTCTGGTCGGTTTTGACGTAGGAAGGTTTCCGTGGTCTCTTGAGTTAATGGATTTCTGAGGGTGCGCTGAAGAAAGGGGTCTTACTATGTCTTGCTTTATTCCTCTTGCTATTAAGTGTTATGTTTTCTTTTATTTTGGTATGCTTATGTATTAGTGCGTGAAATCATACTGATTCATACCGAATATATATATATATATATATATATTAATATATATATATATATATATAAGTATATATATATACATATATATGTATATATATATATATATATATGTATATACACACACACATATATATATATATATATTGATAATAAGCACATAATTTACCCACACAGATATATCTGTATATATATATTCATATATATATATATATATATATACACACACAGACGTGTGTGTGAATGGGTGGGTAGGTGGGTCTGGTGGTGTACGTATGTGTGTTTGATTGTATAATATAATGAAACAATTTAACACTAAAATCTTATTTAGTCAATGAAGTAATAAATTATTTGTAACAATAAATCCCTGATAGAAATGACATGAAGTGTTAGTGAGGAAAAGAATAAAACTAATAAGAGCTTTTTTTTTTTTTTTCTTTTTTTTTTTTTTTTTTTTTCATTTTGCCGTACACAAAAAAGTTGACGGGACGTATGCTGGAAAAAACGGATTTTGAGCGAAGCGAAAAATCTATTTTTGGGTGAGATGGCCATGTCGTCCTGATGGAAGTTCCTATAGGGTAGCTTCCTAGGGTATATTACAACTACGGCGATATTCCCAGAGAATTTACCTTAAGGTACCAGAATTCTAACTCCTGGAGCGAGTATCCCTCGTGAAAGGGATATCGCGACATATCAGAGGACGTATTCTAGACACGTCACATGGCAATCTACATCCTGGACAGAGATTTCGTCTCGTAAGAGGTGATTGACGAGATACGAATTCGGGAAAGAAAAAGGGGGAGCCGCTCCCAAGGCTTCCCTATCCCCCGATTCGTATGCGTGCCTGGCGCCATCTGTATTCCTTGTAGCGTACACGAGGTGCTACAGATACTGTATGTAGGGAGGGGTCCTACAGCCCTTTCTTAGAAAGGCAAGGGCGGGTCCATCAGGACGACATGGCCATCTCACCCAAAAATAGATTTTTCGCTTCGCTCAAAATCCGTTTTTTGGGCTCAAGCCATGTCGTCCTGATGGAAGTGTACCAGAGCATTACTGTATCTGTGGATTCTCAGAACGTGCCGTACTCCCCGGAGGTAATTTTTTTTTTTTTTTTTTTTTTCCCGGTCGACTAGACCTAGAGACCTAAGATGTTACCGTTATACATCTTTTCAACTAACTATAAACTATGTTAGAGCTTCCTGCCCCCTACAGGGAAGAGTCCTACTAGACTCTGGAAAAGTCTCGAAGAGTACATATATCTATGTATGAATACCAGGCAAGCTAATATAGTGGTCTCGCCCTATATTAAGTAAAGCATAGTTTGTAAAGGACCACTGCGTCAATATGAAATATCGACCAGTTTTCCGCACAATACTTGTATTGGACAAAGGTTTTATATCCGCATAGGAGGAAAACCAATGCAACATAGCTTGCATAAAGGAACAATTCTATTAGAATTATCCCAGATAAGGTACATAGAATGAATGCTCAATTATACCAATAAATTGACACAGGTGAAGGAGACGCAAGGTACTCAAGAACCAGATTATTGACAGGCAATAAATAGACAGGTTAACCACAATTATATATATATATATATATATACATATATATATATATATATGTATATATATATATATATATATATAAGAAGAGGATAACCTAAAACTTTAAGCATAAGTATGATAGTAAACAGAGCTTGTTTGTCTGAAAGAAAAAACATTAGATGCCACTTTCAAGATACCGAGGTATCAAAGTCATAAAAGCCTGTATTACAAATCAATGACATTAGCGTTAGAAACGCTCGGCACACATGTCTGCACTTATGCTAGGTTCACCTTCGGAAATGGAACAGTCTGGATGGGCAACACAGTGCCCTCACTTAGTTTGTAGTACAGTATGTAACTACACACTCACCCTGAAATTAATCGTCCCAATTAAGACCACTGTTCCTCGCAGAGTTAAACAGTAGGGTTAACACCGCGACCCACTGCTACCACAGATCTCTTTTAGTTCCTCTACTTGCTTCGCATAGTGGCGAAAGAACACTCTGGAAGACTTCCAGACAGTGTATGAACGGAGATGTTCAAAATCCATACAATTAAAGAAATTTAAGAATGAGGCAACTTTCCTCGGATCGTGACCTGCGGGTGTATTGTCAGGATCCACTCTGCGAATAAAATATGTGATTTTCGCTCTGAGTTGATTCAGAGATAAATTTGAGCCTGATGTTTCTCCCCTGAATAGTTGACCACCCTTGAAGTCTGAAGTTCTATGAAGATAGATCTTTAGGCATTCTACTGGACATAGAGATGCATCTTCTTACAGAGGGCAGATTCTCCAGGGACCCCACCTGTTGGTGGGTAACTCATTCTTGGCGAGAAACGTAGGATCCGGAAACAGGTTCAGTTCTCTCCCATCCAGGAACTGAACACGACCTGCCTCTCTCGAGAGGCTACAATCTCACTAACCCTGGCCCCGGACGCGAGTGCAAAATAGGAAAATAACTTTTTGTGTCAAATCCTTTAACGCACACTCTTCATTGCTCAACAGAGAAGCGAAATGAAGAACTTGTCTAAAGACCATGAAATGGGCTTTGGAGGTGCTGAAGGTCTGAGCCTAGCACAGGCTTTCGGGACTTTATTAAAGATCTCGTTACCTAGGTCGACCTGGAAGGCATATAGAATGGGTCTTGTCAAAGCAGACTTACACGCTGAAATCGTGTTCGCTGCCAACCCTTGACCATGGAGGTGGGGAAAAAAGATAAGCAGAAGTCTGTCAAGATCTCCTGCGGAATCTTCGCCTTGACAAAAGGCCACCCATTTTCTCCAAGATGACTCATATTGCCTTCTAGTATATTTGCACTTATATTCCTCAAGGAAGTCTATACTGGCTTTCGAAATCCCGAACGTTTTCTTACCGCTAGGGAGAGAAAATCATGAACTGCAGGGTCCGGGTTTTCTGTAATGAAGCGCAGACAGTTGACTTCTGGACTCGCCGGGTCAGAACTGGATCTGGTAGTGGTACAAACTTCAGCTACAGTTCCAATGCCAGGAGTAACCACACGCTGTTCGGCCACTTGTGGGCCACTATTGCCGCTACCTTTTGAAGGATCTCAGTTTGTTGAGGACCCTCAACAGAAGGTTGTGAGGAGGGAACAGATAAATCTTGGACCATCTGTTCCAGTCGAGGGACATCGCGTCCACTGCTTCCGCTAAGGGGTCCTCGTACGGGGCACGTACAGGGGCAACTTCTTGTTGTCTTTCGTCGCAAAGAGGTCTATCTGCAGTTCTGGGACTGATTCAGAATGAAGGAGAATGATCCTGCGTCTAAGGACCATTCCGACTCTATCGGTGTGAACCTGGATAGAGCGTCCGCTGTCACATTGCGGACTCCTTGAAGGTGAACTGCCGACAGGTACCACTTCTTCTTTTCCGCCAATCGGAAGACGGCCAACATCACCTGGTTGAGAGGTGGTGACCTCGATCCTTGTCGATTCAAGTACCTCACAACTACCCCCGCTGTCTATCACCACTTTATGTGGAACGAATGACGCGGGGAGACTTTCTTTAAGGTAAGGAGCACTGCCCTAGCTTCTAGAAAGTTTTATGAGAAAGGTCTTGAATAGCCTGGACCAAGTCCCCTGGACTTTTTTCCGATGAGAGTGACCTCCCCATCCCTCCTTCGAGGCGTTTGAGTGAATCGTCACCGACGGGGAAGGTGGCTGAAGAAGAACCTGACTTCTTTAGATGTCTGGCTTGGGACCAAGGCCTGAGAAGAGTACTTAGCCGAAGCGGCTGGTCTTCTCAGATCTCTTCACCGCGTTTGATGCATAACTTCTCCAAACTCCGATTGCATCCTTTAGCTGTGCTCTTAGCACTGGGTCTGTCACCGAAGCAAACTGGAGAGAGCGCAGTACTCTCTCCTGCTCGTGTCTTGATATCCTTTCGGAATCTTGAAGTCTCTTGACAGAACCCGCTATCTCCTTCCTTTTCTTCGCCGGGGTGGAGAAACGGTGTGACAAAAGGTCCCAGTGGATCTTAGCCACTGGAACTTTTGAGATGGAGAAAGTCGAGACTTTTTCTGTTGATCTTGAAGCCTAGGTACTCTAAGAACTGGATCACTTGACTGGAAGCTTGCAAGCATTCTGTCTCGGATGCTGCCCACACCAACCAGTCGTCCAGGTAGGCTACTACCTGAATTCCCTTTAGGCGAAATTGTTTGAGAGCTACGCTCGCAAGCTTCGTAAAAATCCTTGGGGCTATGTTTAGCCCGAATGGCATGGCCTCCGAAGGCGTATAGTCTTCGTTGTAGCCTGAACCCTAGGTAGGGGGAGAGTCGATGACTAATTGGAATGTGCCAGTAGGCGTCTGACAAGTCTATAGAGACGGAATATGCCCTCTTGGGCAGTAAGGTCCTTATGTGTTGCAGTGTTAGCATTTTGAATTTGCAATTCACTATGAACTTGTTAAGTGGCGACAAGTCCAGAATGACTCTGAGCTTTTCCGAGTCTTTCTTGGGAACACAAAACAGCCTCCCTTAGAAATTGATGGGCTTCACCCTTTTTCTCCAACAGTTCTTGAACGTACTCCTCCATAACGGGGGTGGAGTGTTGGAAAAACCGAAGGTAAGGGGGTGGAGTGCTGTACCAGCTCCTGCCCAGTCCATTCTTGAGTAGGCTGTGGGCCCAGGGATCGAAGGTCCACCGATCCCGAAATTTCAGAAGTCTCCCTCCTACCGGTATCACCTCACTTGGACTGCCGTCCTGAGGTCTTGCCTTCCTGACCACGACCACCCCTAAATCCCCTTCCCCTTGAGGGGCGTCTAGACGAGCCTCTGGCTGCTCCTCTAGGCTTTGCTCGAAAGGAAGTAGACTGCCCTTCGAACGCTGGGGTGAATGCCGTGGACTGTGTCGACACGGCCTGGGGTACCCACTGAAAGGTGGTCGGGGTTTGTGCCACGATCTGGGGCACTGGGGGCAATGGCAATTGCAGTTGCTGTTGCTGTCTAAGAGGCTTGGCTGGCCGAGACGGTAGCCTAGTCCTCATAGTCTTCCTCTTTGGTTGAGGACCCTCATCCGGGGAAGACTTTCTTTTGATAGCCAGGCCCCACTTCTGGAGAAGGTTCTATTCTCCAAGGCGGCTTTATCAACAACTTCTTTGACCAAGTCGGTAGGGAAAAAGGTCTTTTCCCCAAATGTTGGAGGAGATTAGTTTCTTTAGCTCGTGCCTCACCGTAGCCGAGGTAAACACGAGCCCCTACAAGCTCTCCTTGCCTTGACGAAGCCATAAAGGTCCTTCGTCACTGTGGCCAGATGAGGCTTGGCCACTACCATGAATATTTCATGGACCTTGGGGTCACTTGCCATTGTCTCGAGAGTAGTCTGAAGAGACATTGAGGTAGTCAGTCTATCTTTTGTATTGAACTCACTTCGCAAAAGAAAGTCAGACAGCTTAGGGAGGTCCTTGCCGAACTGACGTCCGGCAATATCAGCCTCCAACTTTCCCACTGAGAACGTAAGATGGACGTCCTTCCAGTCTTTGTGGTCCATAGGCAGGGCCAGCGACAAGGGTTTACACTCCTCTAGGGAGGGGCAAGACTTGCCGGCCTCGATTGCTTTTAGTACAGCCAGAAACCCTTTCTGTAAAAGGGGGAAGGCTCTAGTAGGCGAGGACACAAAGGAAGGGAGCTTCCTATTCAATGCAGCTACCTTTGAGTTAGAGAAGCCCCTCTCTTTCATCGAGGATGAAAGTGGAGCTTGAGCCTTAGCATGGTCCATCACTATGATCTCCTTCGGCTCTGTCTCCTCCTTTGAAGCTGGTTCCTTCCTCAGCCGGACATAACAGTCCGGATATGATGCCTTGCTGGGCCAGAATTCCACCCTCCAGAGGAACTGAGCCCAGCTTATCCGAGATGACGATCTTTCCAGTCGTCATCGGCATGTGCTCAGCATACCTCCATGCATGGTTAGCATCTGAGCACAAGGGAAGGTCTTTCACATTGAGCTTTTTCTGGGGCCCATGTGATTCTGCAAGGCACTGCATTCGCAGTTCCATTGCAGCCGCCTTCTCCCTGATTCTCCTTCTGCATTTGTTGGATCATTCCAACAATAGAAGAGAGGGCCTGTCCCAGCTCTACTGGGAAACCGGCCGATGTAGAGGGGCTTGAACTTCATCCTGGGCTTCTGCCAGGAGGTCTTCCTCCTGACACCCGTCCACATCAGACATCCTGTCATTTTAGCTGGATGTCTTGCATCGCGACCGCGACTTCAGCATCCACCTGGATCTGAACTTAGGGGATCTCCTCTTGAGGCTGGGGAATCACTGCATCAGCTGATGCCTTAGGGAAAGGATACGCCCTCATCTTCTCACTTGGAAGATAAGGGCCAGAAGTGTTCTTTTGGAAGCCCCTTACCCAGGTACGAAGCTTCTTCCTAGCTATTTAAATGTCTCATTAATCAGGTTAGTGTACACAGTACATACCTGAGGGTCCCAATACCGGAGATCATCCTTGGAGACAGCGTATGCTGCGTGTCTCCTACAAAACTCATGTCCACAGAGGTTCTTGCTGCTGACATTGCAGAAAGCACTTCCCCACTTCGGAGTATCCTTCTGTAAAGAGAAGAAATTTCCATGAGTATCAAGTGAACTATGTATCACTGGATATGCATAGTATAGCATAACAATTCAGAAAGGAAAGACACACACTTGTGTTTCCCTCACAACCCATTGTTGCAGCCTTCCAGATAATAAAATCAAAAATGGTTTATCTCTTCTAGAGTAACCAATGCTAGGTTTCCAGAGGAAACAGGTGGAGCTCACACCTAAGCAATGATTTTAAAATCCTGGATAATAGACAGGGAAGAACTCAGCTTCCTATCTGAGGGCAACAGCAAAGGGATGTGCAAGAAAACACAATAGTGTTAGAAGATACAGTGCTGTACCAAAACCTTTACTATAGTTTTTTTCTTACTGTATATGCTATACAGAAGAATACTAGTACAGTATAGGGGGATGTGTGCCGGCCTGCCTTTGCCGGCCGGCACACACCACAACTAGCTTTAAAGTATACTACTTAACAGCTATAGGGCGGCCGCACTCTGGTTCAAATGCCTGTGCCGGTCGGCAGCAACTGCCGGCCGGTAACAGCCAGTGTTGGCCGGCAATGGCTGCCGGCCAGCAACTACACAAGGTAGTACCCAGCTGCTGGCCACACTCTTGGTGACCGGCAGGCAAGGACTGACATAAGCCGGCCGGCAAAGGTACAAGACCGATGCCAGCTGGCAGCAAAAGAACCAGAGGACTACACCTGCCCAGCTGCCGGGCCTCATAGGCCGGCAGCCGGCCTCATAGGCCAGCAGCTGGGACAGGTACAGCACTAGAAGAAAAATAGAATGGATGCCGGGATAAGAGTGTACACAACCTCCAAGCCCGGCAACCGAAAGAGTGCATATAAGGAAGGGGAGAAACTAATTCAGGCTTCCTTGACCAATGCCGTCCGGCTCTGCCGGCAGGCATGGATGAGGGACCAAGAGAGGTCCGGGCAGCACTCGAAAACATAAGACCCTTGCCGGCCAGCAGCTCTGCCGGCCGGCAATGGGCTGAGTCAATTCCACATCCCAACCTATACTAGGTCCAGAAGTAGAACGACGTACAGTACAGTAAGACCCCTGCCGGCCAGCTCTGCCGGCCGGCAAGGTACAGTACAGTAATGGCTAGGCCATTACGGAGATAGAGGGGGAAGGGACAAGAGGGTCCTGCCAACCTTGCTTTAGTGACAGATCACCTGCAGCCAAGAAACTTATCTTAGCCTAAGGGAGATCTAAGGGGAAAGGCCAGCAATACTTGCCAGCTTCCAGAGCACCAAAGCAAGGAAGGCGTTGCTACTCCCAAGGGAAGAACTTATCCTCCCCCGAGAACAGCAACAGGACTAGTCTGGTAGATCACAAAAGAAGGAATCATAACTACAGAAACCTTCGGTAGTGACCTAAGGGAGCTAAGCTCCCTTTGTATGTGTTATGTCAGAGAGGGGGACTCTGCCCCAAGCCAGACAACACAGACTCAGACTAAAAACTCTGTTGTTCTGTCCCTCTTGAACCATAACTACAGGAACAGGAAGGTACAGTAACACCCTAGTATAGTTTTGTCGAAAATAAATTCGGAAAAAACCACTTAGGGATAAGCCCAAGGCTTAAACAGAGG
>NC_090735.1:127932569-127953432 GCF_036898095.1 Palaemon carinicauda | reverse complement strand
TGTCAGCAATATTCACCGATGCTTGACTTTGCATCTCTGAGGAATCTCTTGCTGCATCTGTCAAATAAAAGGAGGAGAGGTCAGTATAAGTCTCGTAACAGTGTCATGCAACATATGTGGGACACGACAAGAAGAGACACATGTTCCCAGGAAGCAAATGATAAACGTTATTACGTTTAAACTATCGCCGGACAATAGACACGCCATGTTGCTTCTGTAAATATACAAATGAAGGGTTGAAGGCAGTCAGAAACTAGGAGAGAATTAGAGAATTCCCACGAGAGAGAGAGAGAGAGAGAGAGAGAGAGAGAGAGAGAGAGAGAGAGGAAACCATGCAAGTTTTTCAATACTTAATGGAAAGTGGCAAATAAAAAGAAAATATATGGATAAGATAATTATTGAAAATCAAATTGCAGAATTATTAAAGTATAAAAGACAGCAAATATCCTCCAGAGATAAGACCATCCATGGCATTCATATTTCATTTATGAATGATACCCCGATTTCTGGGTACTTAATATTTATCATTAATATGTGTTTATAAGCGAGTTAGTACTAGTGTAGGGATAGTGACTTTGGTGTCATTTCAGAGTTGAATATTTGTAATTATTGCAGTTTGCCCCCCAAAACAGTACAATGAAAAATTGATATGAAAGGGATTTGAAATGTGCTGGTGTGTGTATATATATATATATATATATGTATGTATATATATATATAAATATACATATATATATATATATATATATGTATATTTATATATATATACATACATATATATATATATATATATATAAATTATATATATATATATATATATATATATGTATATATATATATAATTTATATATATATATGTGTGAGTGTTTGTGTTTGTGTGTGTGTATGCACGCGCGCATTTACAAAATTCTCCAACATGGAAAACTACGTTGAATAGCATGTCCAACAAAAATTACCCCGGAAATTTTTCATATATGTTAATAAAAATGTAATTATAATTCTATTTAGATTGTGCCATAATTTCCCATCGCACAGGTATACCAATCAGATAATATAATGTAATATATTTAGGGTAATCATTGAGTCACCGAAATAACTAAAGTATTGAAGAATAAAGGAAATGAGGAAAACTAAATTTCTCAACTTATTCTTTCCCTTAGGAATTACATTGAATGACAAGACAATTAACGCCATCAAATCATCAATTTCTCAAACGTCAAAAGTTGGCCTTCGAAGACCTTTCGATTAATGAGTTGATAAACACCGCAACCGAAGCCGTCCCTCATTACCATCCTAATGACATACATTACCACCTTCAGCATCAGAAACATCGTCATCCTCATTATCTTCGCAATAGAGATTTATGAAGCGTTGAAAGTGTTTTTTGAATAGTTAGAAGGCTGTTAATTGATGCCATACACTTAAAAATTTGCCGTAAAAAAAACTGTAAAAATCCTGGCATAAACCTGACATTTACCGGTTCAAAAACGGATATATTGACGTAAAGGAGTGATATTATGGTCACCAACCTGCAAAATATATTAACAAAGTATGGTCAAATTACGGTCGCCTGTATTTTACTGAAATACGGTTGAGAACATTATATTTTTACTATTTTTTTTATCACTATGGGTCTGGAAAAGCTGAGAAAAATAACCGGAAGAAAAAGATTAGAATAGTTAAATGCTGATATTCCTTCTGTCTATTTAAACAAACTTTATGAAATCAGGGCCATGAGGTCATGGGAGATCATGACATATATGGGAAATATCTTCCTATTTAGTTTATTTTTTCTTTGTTGAAGAGACAGAACACTTACTCGTCTGAGACCCACTTTTCTATTATTCAAGTCGCTCTATCGGCTACGTTCATTACAGCACTTGCAACGCTGTAAAACACTCTGAGCAATCTGTTCTCTATGCTGCAACATTCTCCATGTCCTTTTCATTGCTTCTTTCTTGATTCTGTCAGAAAACCTTTATAGGATGATGTAGTCCATCTGAGAATTTTCTTGGCTCATATAGTCCATTAAAGACTTGTTTAGATCCACGTAGTCCATACAGTTCTTGTTCCTTTTACAGACTTGCTGTCTATTTCATAAACACGAGACCAACATATATTAACGACAAATCGCTGGAACGTGCGATGTCTCAAGAGGAAAGCCAGCCGGGAGGAAAAAGGAGAACGAAGATTTGTCCGAGCACTTTTGTGTTTTTTTACACTTGCCTATGACATCAACATATTCTTTCCTTACTTACAATTTCTGCTGGGATGTTTAATTTTTTTTTTAGTAAACCCCATGCTGTGTAGGAGTCGGTACGGTGCCATCTGATATATTCCTTTTTGGATGAAGTCGGGCTTCTTTAAATCTTCCACCAATACATTAATGGTGATGGCTTTTTTAGCAGAAGAGATACTATGCACCTGATGGCAGATGGATCCAATAATAAAATTTTCAAAATGATAAGAAGAGGCACTTTGTGCTGAAGGGCTGTGGCAGTCTCAACAATAGTCTTGCTCGCCCTGTCTTGTAACACGATCATACGGTCTGTGAGGGGAATAGTTTCTATAAAAATCATACATAAATACTTATATATATATGTGTGTGTGTGAGTATGTGTGTATACATAGATTATAATATATATATATATATATATGTATATATATATATATATATATACACACACACACACACATATATATATATATATATATACACACACATATATATATATATATATATATCTTCAATATCTTAGTTATTCAAATTTATTCATATTTCTGGCAATCTTTCTCCCGGTTATAAACTTGAAGATGTAGAACAAATGCATTTCTGCACCCACTAGGACATTTCACCATGTACGTCATAATTCTGAAGAGCAACAGGACAACCTCATCATCCACCAATCATAAAAAGTTCAGAAACCTCAAAATACTGTACAAACATGTAGGCTGTTACCCCATTTCATCTAACATTGCACATTTGAAAAATTTCAATACCACTATATGCTTGAAACCTTCCATTGCATGACAAATATTGCGGAGAGAGAGAGAGAGAGAGAGAGAGAGAGAGAGAGAGATGCATTAATGCAAAGAGAGGCTAGAAAGGGAAGTCTAACAATGAGGAAAGGTGTGTAGGTGGTAAGTGTGATAAATATCCCGAGAGTGCTTATCTTAAGACATTCGTAAATCTTGAAGGGCTAAGCTGGGCAATGTCCTCATATTCAAGAGTAAAGCTTTAGTCTTTAAAGTCTGCTTCTATGACATGTATTTTTTTATTAAAAAATTAGGGAGTGAGTGAGAAACTCCTTCAAAGTACCATGTCAAATGATCGTTTGATTGGAAAGATATTGGCTTTAAAAAAAAAAAAAAAAATTAAACCCTGAAATGCATAATAGGTATGTAGTTAATTCTAATAATCGTGACTTCTCCATCATAACACACAATACCACAGAGTATTCTTAAAGTTTTATTCCAGCTGTGATCAGATTCTGGACTGATCTTCGTGATCAGTGTTGTTTGAAAAGTTCAATCTTGTAAATGTTCTTCTGTTGAAAAGTTTAATTAACTTAAGTCTCATTTCATTGTTATACATGATGTATATAATCATTATTATATCTTATCATTTTCATTATCTCATAATTACTGTAATTTATTCGTTACTCATCCATTTCCTGTCCGCACTAGCATCTTATCCCTATTGGAGCCTTTGGGCTTGTAGCATTCTGCTTTTCTAAAAAGGGTTGTAGCTTTGCTATTAATCATAATAATATAGTAAGAATAATAATGATATTTACCTGTATAGAATATAAACAGAATGTAGCTGTTAATTATCAATAAATTTCAATTGATATATAGGTTATACAATATCAATTTACTTTTAGATTGAAAATAGGTGGACGAATTAAGAGAAAAAAAAGATTGCTTTATAACAATTCAACCATCGACGTACGTCGTTCCAGTGTCGAGGCTTCTCTCTCTCTCTCTCTCTCTCTCTCTCTCTCTCTCTCTCTCTCTCTTTTTTTTTGAGATTCGTTCATGAATGAGAGCTAAAATGGGTATATTTACCGAAGGCGCCGCCGGAGTTTTCCCTGGTTTGCTATCTCGGGAATTGGAGGTGATCGTTTTACGATATTCATTCCAGACCAAGTCAGAACAGCGTGTCTCGATTGAGGAAATAAACCGTCTGGGAGTTGCAAATGAAATGAAACTGTTATGAGACGTAAAATGCTTTCATTGACTTTATCTTTCGTACACCAGTTTACCAGCTCCTGGCAGTGATATAAATGCGCGCGCACACACATACGCTTATATATATATATATATATATATGCGTGTGTGTCTATGATTATTATACATTATGATTATCATCATCAGCCGTTACCAGTCCACTGCTGGACAAAGACCTACGATATGTCCTTCCACTCCCATCTGTTTATGATCTTTCTTACCAATCTATACCCGCAAATATTCTTAGCTCGTCAATCCATCGTTTGTTTTTTTTCGCCTTCCTCGTTTGCAATCTCTAGGGACCCATTCTGTTGTTCTTGTCCTTCTATTATCTGTCATTTTCATTATATGACCTGCTCACGTCCATTTCTTTTTCTTGTTGGAATATCCTCTACTTTAATTTTCTCTGATATCTGCGTTGCTCTTTATCTGTTTCTTGATGGTAATCCATTATTATTCTTTCAATAGCTGTTTGAGTTGTAACAAGCTTATGTATATATATATATATATATATATACTTACTGTATATATATATATATGTATGTATATATATATATATATATATACTCACTGTATATATATATGTATGTATATATATATATATATATATGTATACATATATATGTATATATATATATATATATATATGTGTGTGTGTGTGTCTGTGTGTGTGTAAAATTTTCAAAGCATGAAAATTTTTCCAAAGTGAAGAAGAGGACTGAAAAAGGCAACAGAGAGCCTTATCCATACCTTACCTTGTCTTATTCTATGTTTGGGTTCCCCCAGGTCCCTCAGTGAGAGAGAGAGAGAGAGAGAGAGAGAGAGAGAGAGAATAGTATTAAAATAATGAAAAGTTACAACATAATCTCTCTCAACTTCGACTCCATCTTCTCATAAAGACAGACCGGCAGAAGAGAGAGAGAGAGAGAGAGAGAGAGAGATGTCATTAACTTATGGGAACCTAGAAATGCATATCTTTCCCTCTTTTCTACACCTCTCCCCCCTCGCCCCCTTTTCCTAGCCTTTCTCCCCCCCTCACCCCCTTTTCCTAGCCCTTCTCCCCCCCTCACCCCCCTCTTCCTAGCCCTTCTCCCCTCCTCACCCCCTTTTCCTAGCCTTTCCCCCCCTCCACCCCCCTTTTCCTAGCCTTTCCCCCCCCTCACCCCCTTTTCCTAGCCTTTCCCCCCCCTCACCCTTTTTCTAGCCCTTCTCCCCCCCCTCTCCCCCTTTCCTAGCCCTTCTCCCCCCTCTCCCCCTTTTCTTAGTCTTCTCCCCCCCAAAAAAAAAAATCCCAGCGAATATCTCCGCCTCGTAAATCTTTATGACGGAGATGATGACCGCTCCTGATGTTGAAGTGGCGATGAATGTGGATATGGCAAGAGTGAGGAAGGTGACATCGCGTTGTTTATGGACTCTAATCAAAGGTTCATCTGACGTCAGTTATTTGAAGTTTCCCCATTTCTTTTTTTTTTTTTTTTTTTTTTTTTTTTTTTTTTTTTTATATATAAATATCGCCGCCGGTAATTACTGCTCCGTTTCCGATCAGTCCAAAGCGAGAGAATAAAAGGAAAAATATCACGTTGCTCTATAGCTTCGCGTTCCTATATATTGCAAATAAAAATGTATCCATATACGCTGCACGGTGCAGACGTACATATTGGCTTCTAGATAATTGCTTCATTTTGTTAGATTTTCGTTCTATAGATCTATATATAAATACGGTAAAAAAAAAAACTGTTTTTAATAAATTTAAAGGTAGTACCGTCTCGATGAAATTCGTCTGCAGAACAGGTTAATCTAGACAAATGCTATTTCGTAGACCAGCTTTAAGCTCTGTTACTTAGATATGGACATCTTCCAATATCTCATCTGTGTAGACATTGCTTGACTAGCAATAGTATACTCATAACATACATCACATTACTCTTGAATTTTAGGACATAGCCCAGCCTAGCCAGTCAAGATTTACGAACGCCTTAGGATAAGCACTCTCGGGTATTTATCATTCTTACCACCTGCACACCTTTCCACATTTCTTAAACCTCTCTCTCTCTCTCTCTCTCTCTCTCTCTCTCTCTCTCTGTATATATATATATATATATATATATATTAGTATTGTAATTTTTTCAAACTGTGCAATGGTGGATGAATTGGACCAACAACCTGCATTGACAGAATATTCAAAGAAGCCCGACTTCATCACTAAAGAAATATCTCTGACGGCAGTGTACCGACGTCTACATAGCATAGGGTTTCCTCAAAAATAACATCCCAGCGGAAAATGTAAGTAAGGAAAGAATATGTTGATGTCATAGGCAGGTGTGATAAACACGAAAGAGCTCGGTCAAATCTTCGTTCTCCTTTTTCCTCCCGGCTTGCTTTCATCTTGAGACATCGCACGTTCCAGTGGTTTGTCGTTAATATATGTTGGTCTCGTGTTTATGAAATAGACAACAAGTCTGTAAAGAAACAAGAACTGGATAGACTACGTGGATCTAAACAAGTCTTTTATGGACTATATGAGCCAAGAAAATTCTCATATGGACTACATCTTCCTATAAAGGTTTTCTGACAGAATCAAGAAAGAGACAATGAAGAGGACATGGAGAATGTTGCAGCATAGAGAACAGATTGCTGAGCGTGATTTAGAGCATTGCAAGTGCTGTAATTAACGTATCCAGGAGAGTAACTTGATTAATGGAAAACTGTTCTCAGACGATGAAGTTTTCTCTCTTCAACAAAGAAAAAATAAACTAAATAGGAAGATATTTCCCATATATGTCATGATCCTCCCATGACCTCATGACCCTGATTTCATAAAGTTTGTTTAAATAGACAGAAAAAATATCAGCATTTAACTATTCTAATCTTTTTCTTCCGGTTATTTTTCTCAGCCTTACCAGACCTACAATGTTAAAAAAAAAATAGTAAAAATATAATGTTCCTCAGCCGTATTTCAGTAAAATACAGGCGACCGTAATTTGACCATACTTTGTTATTATATTTTACAGGTTGGTGACCATAATATCACTCCTTTACGTCAATATATCCGCTTTTGAACCGGTAAATGTCAGGTTTATGCCAGGATTTTTACAGTTTTTTTTTACGGCAAATTTTTAAGTTTATGGCATCAATTAACAGCCTTCTAACTATTCAAAAAAACACTTTCAACGCTTCATAAATCTTTATTTTGAAGATAATGAGGATGACGATGTTTCTGATGCTGAAGGTGGTAATGTATGTCATTAGGATGGTAATGAGGGACGGCTTCGGTTGCGGTGTTTATCAACTCATTAATCGAAAGGTCTTCGAAGGCCAACTTTTGACGCTTGAGAAATTGCTGATTTGACGGCGTTAATTGTCTTGTTATTCAATGTAATTCCAAAGGGAGAGAATAAGTTGAGAAATCTAGTTTTTCTTACTCCCCTTGATTGTCCAATACTTTATAAAGTTATGTCGGTGATTATCTTAAATATGTTATATTATCCGATGGTATACCTGTGCAATGGAAATTATGGCCCAATTTAAACATATATAGTTGCATTTTTCTTATAATACAGATGAAAATGATAACCCGAGTAATTTTTGTTGGATATGCTATTCATCGTAGTTCTCCATGATGGAGAATTTTGTACACACACATAGACATTGTGTGTGTATATATATATGTATATAAATGTATATATATATATATATATATATACACACACACACACACACACATATATATATATATATATATATACTGTATATATATGTATGTATGAATGAATGTATATATATATATATATATATGTATATATATATATATATTTACATGTATCTATACACACATATATCTATCTATCTATCTATCTATCTATCTATCTATCTATATATATATATATATATATATATATAATTTACTAGCACATTTCAAATCCTTTTGATTTCCATTCGTCATGTTGCTGTTTTGGGGGACAAACTGCAATAATTACAACTATTCAACTTTACAATAACACCAAAATCAGTATCCCCACACAAGTACTAACTCACTTATAAAGACATATTTATGATAAATATTAAGTACGCTGAGATCGGGATATTATTCATTACTAAAATATGAATGTTGCGGATGGTCCTTATCTGTGGGGAATATTTGCTGTCTTTTATACGTTAATAATTCTGCAATATGATTTTCAATAATTATCTTATCCTTATATTTTCTTTTTATTTGCCACTTTCCATTAAGTATTGAAAAACTTACATGGTTTTCTCTCTCTCTCTCTCTCTCTTCTCTCTCTCTCTCTCTCTCTCTCTCTCTCTCTCTCGTGGGAATTCTCTAATTCTCTCCTAGTTTCTGACTGCCTTCAACCCTTCATTTGTATATTTACAGAAGCAACATGGCGTGTCTATTGTCCGGCGATAGTTTAAAACGTAATAACGTTTATCATTTGCTTCCTGGGAACATGTGTCTCTTCTTGTCGTGTCCCAACATATGTTGCATGACACTGTTACGAGACTTATACTGACCTTGCTTCCTTTTATTTGACAGATGCAGCGAGAGATTCCTCAGAGATGCGAACTCAAGCATCGTTGAATATGCCTGACACTCTCTCTCTCTCTCTCTCTCTCTCTCTCTCTCTCTC
Source organism: Palaemon carinicauda (assembly GCF_036898095.1). NCBI lineage: Eukaryota > Metazoa > Arthropoda > Malacostraca > Decapoda > Palaemonidae > Palaemon > Palaemon carinicauda. The sequence goes on along the minus strand of NC_090735.1, from coordinate 127,944,574 downwards.
TCTCTCTCCTCTCTCTCTCTTATCCACTCGTCGCTCCTTTACTCTTCATGGCCTTTTGTTCTTTTAGTGACTCGAACACTCTTGCTCTCCCACAAACTCACAAGAGCAGTTTTCATGTAGTGAAGCAATGTTGTGCTGTAAAAAATAAATATATTATGAAAAATAATGTCAATAATTCATGTGGTCTCCTGCATTTATCAATGAGCATAAATCTATCTGTAATCCTTTAATTAAAGGATGTCAGATTTAATGTATTTAAAAAAAAAAAAAAAAAAAAAAAAAAAAAAAAAAAAAAAAAAAAAAAAAAAAAAAAAAAAAACTCTCTACGGTCTAAACTTGTATCCTTTTACTTTAAACCTTCCTGACGACAAATGAGGACGAATGCATGTTGAACCTCGAAGTATTTGCTTTTCCAAGTGACTGATTATAAGAACGTCAAGTCAGTAGACTTTACATAGGGAGATATTATGTTTCACAATAATCCTTCCTTCCTGTTTTGATCGAGGAAGATTTGCAGAAGAGCAAAAACAATTAAAGATTTGCAATGTGGAGAGGTTTGATCAGTTTTATTTCCGGTCATACCTAATGGACAATAATTTGCTCGCATCCGTTTTAAATATTTAACTTCTCTCAGTAATTGATCTCTCTCTCTCTCTCTCTCTCTCTCTCTCTCTCTCTGTATATATATATATATATATATATATGTGTGTGTGTGTGTGTTTGTAAAAGTACATGTGTTTTTGTATGCGTTTGTATAATATTTCAAATATCCCTCTTTTCCACACGATAGACAGGAATATCTCGGCCGATGAAAAAAAGATTTAACTAAAATACTGACATTGCAGTGCAATACCTGGTCTACCAATGACACAATGTGAGATCAACGACAGACGTCAAATAGCATGGAAATGACCCTGGAACTCAATCTGGAACTTATACGTTTTTTCTTTCCAGTAAGTCTTGAGAGCGCTAAGACCGGAGACGAGAGACTTTGTTGACAAAGTAAATAATGATTGAAACAAAAATCTGTTGAAATGGCAATGAGAGAGGAGTTCCTAATCAGGCCATTGTCTTAGAACTTGAGTATTTGTTTAAATAACTAAATTAGATATAGAAATAAGTGTTTTGAACGTTGATGGATCTATTTTATAGACATAAGAAATGTTAGTATATCATCCATATAGATATAGACATAACAGGGAGGAATAGAAGTTAAAAGTCAAGCCGAATAAAATCTGGATAGTTATATATCCTCCCGTAAAGAATAATAAATTGAAATTTCCACAGGTTACGGCCCACCTTCAATTTGTAGGCCTATAATATGCCAGTGTCAAAGTCCTCGTCATAGGCATTGTCTTCCTTTGAAGGTAAATTATTTTGAAAGCTTGGTTCTTGAGTATAGTTTGGGCTTTTCCGAGATGCTTTAAAGAAAGACATAAATAGTATCATTTCCTCTCAAAAAATAAAATAAAATTGAATGTCGCTATTTAAGCGAAAGGTAAAAAGCTTTCATTATTAAGGAAGCCATAAGTATAGATGGACATACGAGTAAGAAAGCTGATAATAACGAAATATAAGATACACTATCAATAATCTTTTTTAAATGTTTTTTAATATGTATGTATGTGTGTGTGTGAGAGAGAGAGAGAGAGAGAGAGAGAGAGAGAGAGAGAGAGAGAGAGGAGAATGATGCTTTACTAAGCGTTTTTCTGGGCTCCGCTTTGAATAAAACGCATTGAGGTCAATATCTATCTCCCAATGGCATCATGCAACACGGACAGGGACACAACCATTCTGGAAACATTTCCTGAGGTTTATTGACTTAAGATGACCTCATAAAATAGGATAAATGGAGAAGAGAGAGAGAGAGAGAGAGAGAGAGAGAGAGAGAGAGAGAGAGAGAGATTGAAAACAATTCCTTTGAAGAAAAGACTGACAGCCTCTGAGAATAATAAGTTGAAAACTTAAAATAAAAGTTGAGCATTGATCAATACATAAAAAATTTAATTCCGAAAGATAACAAAATGATAAAAAAAATAATAACTTAAATTGACACCAATTTCATTAACATAATCAAATCCTTGAAAAACTCCAAGAAAAAGCAAAGCTCAATCTTTATTTCCTCTTGTTCCTTTCCTTTGGATTTATCCCTTCAACGAGCGACTGCGATTAACCATAAAACAACGAATCATAAAACTGAAGTTAATTGACGTCGAAAGACTTTGTGATTAAAGATTCCATAAACATCACTTTTATTCTCATTTTGATCGTCACCTTCACTATCAGGTATCAACTTCGTCATCTCTGTTATGAAGATTTAAGCGGAACTGGAATTCTCTGATTCGCTTCGAGGAGGAGGAGGAGGAGGAGGAGGAGGCGGAGGGGCGGGGGGGGCCGGAGGAGGAGGAGGAAGAAGGGAGGTAGGAGAAGGAGGAGGAGGAGAGGGGGCAAGAGAATAAGGATGAGGACGACGGAGAGAGGTAGATGAAGGTGGAGGAAGAAAAGGAGGCGGAGAGGAGGAGGAGAGGTAGGAGAAGGGGCAAGAGAAAGAGGGGAGGAAGGGAGGTAGAAGGAGGAGAGGGAAGATGAGGGAAGAGGAAGAAGAGAGGTATGAGGATGATGGGGGAAAGAAGGGAGAGGAGAAGGAAAAGAAAGATAAGGAGTGGGAGGAGTATTTGCAAGCGTTTAATAAGAAAATTATAGTCTCTTTCATTCTCTTTCTCCCAATTCGAGGACAAAGAAAGTGAATATATATATATATATATATATATATATATATAAGCTGCTAAAGAAATGCTGAGATCCATTTGCGTTCCATCATTTGGGATCGAAGTTGTTTCAGATATTCGGACCCTGAGCCCTGAACCTCTTGGCCACGGCATATATGGTCCTACCCCTCTCTCACAGGGATGTTGGGATAAGGTTTCAATGGCTACTCTTACACCTGAGCAGTAGTTTGAATTCAGTTCCACAGGCTTAAGTCTCCGATGAATTTGACGTTAGTGTGTGTGTGTGTATATATATATATATATATATATTTGTGTGTGTGTGTGTATATATATATATATATATACATTGTGTGTGTATATATATATACATATACTGTATATATATACGTGTGTGTGTGTGTGTATGTTTGGGTGTGTGTGAGAGACTTCACCGTGACGAAATGAAGTAAAGGAAATTATTCTCGTGTTTGGTCCTGACCTTTAATGCAAAATCGTTGTCATCCTCTGGAGCTCCTGGAAAAGTTATTTCCGCAATCGACAAACCTTCTGAATTTGTTCTCGACCGAATATCAAAATACAATCGCCTGCAATCCACGAGAGAGAGAGAGAGAGAGAGAGAGGAGAGAGAGAGAGAGGCCAGACCAGGGAAGAAAATTTACATGGCATTTCTGTTTTGTATTCAGTAGCAGAACAAACAAGCAAAGCAAATGGAGAGAGGAGGAGAGAGAGAGAGAGAGAGAGAGAGAGAGGGGGGGGGGCGGTATTCTCACAATATTTTCCCAGATACATTCATCCTAAGGTCGGACAGAGAGAGAGAGAGAGAGAGAGAGAGAGAGGGGGGGCGGTATTCTCACAATATTTTCCCAGATACATTCATCCTAAGGTCGGACAGAGAGAGAGAGAGAGAGAGAGAGAGAGAGAGAGAGAGAGAGAAGGTTTTAGTGATAGTAATTTTAAAGGTCGCTCATGAATGGCAGAGGCAAGGTACAGGAAAATCCTAGAGAATGACCATATAATGATCAACGCCCACGCCACTTCTACACCAAGCTAAGACCAAGGAGGGCCAGGCAATAGCTGCTGCTGAGTCTGCAGGTAGAGCTATAGGCTCCTCCAAACCACACCTTTCCCCCTAGCTCACAAAAGAGGTTGCATGCACTACTAGAAACTATCGAGCTGGCGCGTATCTCGAACCTCCGTCCAACAGGTTGCCAAACAGGGTCGTTAACAATTGGCTACAACTCTAATTTCACACAGGAGAATATATCCCAAGAACTGAATCAATTATTCGAAAGAGTACAAAGTTTTCCTTTATATTTCTTTTACCCACACGCTCACAAATGCACACGATCCCATTCAGAAAGTTAATATCCTTGTGATTATGTCTCTTGATTGTAAACACCATGTTTTTTGAGACTATCGATTCAGGTGATCACAACATTTTCAATACTTCCGTTTTTTTCTCGTTTACTTATGACGTAATTTCCTCCCAATTCTCTTCAAAATGAAGAAGTAATATGACATGTCATTTCAGAAAAGCAAAACAAGTTTGGAAATAAGTTTCAAAACGCTCTTTCGTTTAAATGTAAATTCTCCTATGCCCATTTCCCTCGGATGAAATAGACATTAGAATAGTCATTCTTGAATGAAGGCTAATTGCTCCGTGAATTTTTATGACTCCTTTGCATCAACTATAAACTTCCTCATAAAATGGCTCATGTCTTTCAATAACTGTTATCATACTTCATAACAATTTCCAAATTCCAGTTTTTACTAAAACGACTACCAGTAATCATATAATTTAACTTACCTTCAAAATTAAAAAAGAAACATTATCTATTCTCACAAATAGTTTCAAGTACGAAAAGTCAACTTAAAAAATATAAAAGTAAATTTCAGATATTACTTTTCTTAGGAACTGTCAAAAATATAGATGTATGTATGGTAATGTTTAGGCTGTTAATAAATGTTATATATTTGTCGAAATAAAGGTATTCATCACTGAATAGCAGAATCAAAGATTAATAAATCTTTATGAATAGAGTTGAAGTTGACGTCAATGTTCTGTATTATATATAGAAAGAAAAATGCCTTTGCAAACTTTAAAACAATAGAAACATATTCTAAATGCCAGTCTCCATAAAAGCGGATTTATTTTCAAATCTGATTTGAATATTCAGAAGACTTTCCCCCTTGTAAAAGCTATATTTTCATGTATAAACTGCTACTGTCTGAAACATGAAATGTTATGTTTAATTATTTAAAAGTCAATAGAGATGACATTCTTCGGATTTAAATGAAAAGAATTCAATAAGTTGAATCGCTTCAAGTAATAATAAAACTTATTTAAGCGCAGAAATAATTATCATTCGAAAATTATTTGTAAATTTATTGATCAAAAAGGTGTATGGCTGTAAACAGAACGAAACATTTCTCTTACTAATAACGTATACAGCTGTAACGAGACCCATTCACAGAAGTGGGGGTGGGGCGGGGTTGCAAAGTCTTTGGCCAAAGTTACATGAATAAATGCAAGGATTTGAACCACGCTGATGGCAGAGACATCATTCAAACTTCCTCTTATAAAAGGACGAAAATTAATAGATTTAAAAAACGGTGATAATCACCTAAAAGATCAAGTTTAGTTTCTTGTTAAAAATCAGGATAGATTTAAAAATAAAGGAGGATAATTGCTTAAAAAATCAGGTCTCTTTTTAATGCTTCCCTCTTAACACTTGAGATAACTATGAAAGCAAGGGAGATAGAAAGGGAAAATGAAAGCATATTTTATTTTTTTTCTCATCCGAATTATCACCAACACAAGTGGGATTTTCAACTCTTGTTTGACGCTAGTTCGAAGTCTTACAAGAAAAACGCGCAGGAAAATTGCATGTTTGCGTGTTAATGTTATAGAATATTTCCATTAGCAGAGTTCATAAGCAAAAGGATTATGTTCAGGAGATTCATTTAACTGACAGTTGTTCATATATAGTTATAGATTTTAACAGCCTGTTTTTCCAACTAAGGTTGTAGCTTAGTTAGCAGCAGCAACAACAACAACAACAACAACAACAACAACAACAATAATAATAATAATAATAATAATAATAATAATAACTTCTATAATGGTATCAGCATGAACCCGTGTTGTCATACTACCACGGTAATCTTATAAGGAGAATCTGTTTGAAATACACAAAAGAAAAGTTTATGTATTCTCGAAAAAAAATCGAGAGAGAGAGAGAGAGAGAGAGAGAGAGAGAGAGAGAGAGAGAGAGAGATTAACACTTACCCATTTAATTTGAGGGAAGTGAGACCTATGAAAAATAAGTTACTGAATTTATTTAGACTCCTGTATATTGCTTGTTTTATTCATTAATAAGATTCCACAAATATCTTTATATAATATGAAACCGCTGAAAAGAAATTGAATAACTCCTTTGAAATGGTAGGTAACATCTTGCTTGAGGTGCGGCACATTCAGGTACGCTGTTCTATCTGTTTCATTATTTCCTTTCCTCACTGGACTATTTTCCTTGTTGGAGCACTTGGCCTTATAGCATACCTGCTTTTCCAACTAGGGTTGTAGCTTGAGGCCGTGTCCCACAGTGCTTGCGGATAAATTGCAACAGAATAGCTAAAGATATTCGCAAAATATACTCATTATTCGTGTTTCATTCTGAAATCAGTTGGCCTACGTGCGCAACTTCAGCTGTACTGGTTGCTTCTTCCGGTCCCAGGATTTTGAACTGCTCAAAATTTTGGTTGCGTATGGGAGTTTGTAATACATTCGAATTTCATACTCGAAACATTTGTAATTCAGTACGTAATACATCCGCTGTTATTCGCTGTGTTCGGCTCTTATCCGCAACTCACATGTTGGTTGCGGAATTTGAACTGCTCAAAATTTTGGTTGCATATGGGAGTTTGTAATACATTCGAATTTCATACTCGATACATTTGTAATTCAGACGCAATACATCCGTTGTTATTCGCTTAGTTTGGCCTTTATCCGCAACTCACATGTTGGTTGCGGAATTTGAACTGCTCAAAATTTTGGTTGCGTATGGGAGTTGTAATACATTCGAATTTCATACTCAATACATTTGTAATTCAGACGCAATACATCCGCTGTTATTCGCTGTGTTCGGCGTTTATCTGCAACTCACATGTTGGTTGCGGAATGGGAACGTATGTATCGTGTACTGTATGTATACAGAATGTATATAACATACCTAACACATGCATACTACGAATTACTACGAATTATAAGAATGCATTCCAGATATATAGCTTATAATTCGCGAATTAATAGCAATTTGATAACGGTAACCAAAGATTCTATATAAAAGTAATTCTGAACTGGACTCGTTCAACGTAACGTATTTGCAAAGGAATGCAAATATCGTGTCATTTTCTCTGATGTATTTCCATAGCTGTCCCGGGTGGAACTAGCATAGCATATCTAGTCTTGAAAATTTCAATGATATTTTTTATTATTCATTAAAATACTAACATTAAATAGACTCCGTTTTCATTGTATTTTTAAGAAAAATACACAACTTCCTCATTCAGAAATCTATTGAAAATCTTGTTTATTTCAAGTCCTTGATTTAGCGTCGAACAGAGAGAGAGAGAGAGAGAGAGAGAGAGAGAGAGACAGAGAGAGAGAGAGAGAGAGAGGGGGGGGGGGAACCTTCAGTTATCAGTATTTGGTTGAACGTCTACAATTGCCGTCCTATTCCTCCCTCATCAAATTTCCTCTTTCCCCTCCTACTCTTCCCGCTCCTGCCCCCCCCCCCCATGATACTCATTACATTTCGAATAGAATGAGGGAATTTCTCCGCCTCATAAACCGGTAACTGGGAAATGATGAAGACGATTAACCTCCTGATGCCACAGGTGATGATGATGGTGATGGCGCTGATATATCGGATCGTTTATCGAATCTTTAATCAAAAGGTCTTTTGATGTCAATCCATTGAAGTTTTATGAATCGTGGTACTCACTGCTGCTAATTGAAGTGACGTCTCCCATAACTCCAATTGTGAGAATTTACAAAAAGAAAAAATAAATAAGAAAAAAAGAAAAAGAAAAATCTTTTTTTTTTTTTCTTTTGATTTTCCAGGATTAATTGCATCGTTTTATTATCTCTTCAATTTCATTGTTTTATGAGTTAATTGGTCTATTGTCTTATATTCAAAGTCTTCAAATTAATTTCTCTGCGTTTATTGGACTTCCATTCTAAGTTATGTCTCTCCCTAATAAGAAAAAAATCGACGGCTCTCTCTCTCTCTCTCTCTCTCTCTCTCTCTCTCTCTCTCTCTCTCTCTCTCTCTCTCTCTCTCTTCCATGCACAGTTTATGTTTTGGAGATCGTTCAAGAGCAATAATTTTCAGCAGTTGCTTCCAAGTAAATGGATCTCTTCGTTTTCCAGTCAATGTTGTTTGACGCCATTAGGAGCTATATTTTTTAACTTCGCTTAGGTTAATTCAACAAAAGCTGAATGGGACTCCTAAAAGAGGGTGATTAAAGATTGTTGAATATTATTGCATTCTCTCTCTCTCTCTCTCTCTCTCTCTCTCTCTCTCTCTCTCTCTCTCTCTCTCTCTCTCTCATGATTCACCATTCTTTTGATAATTCACATTGGCATCATTACTGTATGTCGTATGTTAATATGGAAAAATGGAAAATTTCGAAAATTTATACTTTTGTGATAGAAGATTATCCGTATGGTTGCAAAACCTTCACAGTCGATGTCAATATGGAAATGGGGATAATTTCAAAAATTTACAATTTTCCACTACAGAAAAATAAAATAAAAATCAATAATTCGAATATCATAACAACTCATGAGAAGCGTTAAATATCGAACTTCGAACTGACATAAACTCTTTTTTGCATTTTCTTCTCTGTCTTCCACGTTGACAAACAGAAGTTTACCTTTAAAAAGAGGATTCCACCCAAAGAACGCTGGCGGCGTTTTAGCCCAACTAAAGGTTAAGTTCTCTAGTGTGGAAATTGCCTGTATAAGAGGGGAATGACATCTTCACTGTATGTTGGAAAAACATCATATTTTCAGCTTAACATTATACGGCATGTTGTCAAATTTATCATATCTGTAATTAGTCTTTTTCATCATTTCCACCTACGCCTATTGACGCAAAGGGCCTCTATTAGTTTTCCTAAGTCGTCTCTATCTTGACCTTTTAAATCAATACTTCTCCATTCATCATATTTTCAATCAATTTTTCTATTGATGTTTTACGCCTTTTGATAGTTTTAGCCCCAAAAAGACTACAAAATTAAAGGATTAAAAATTTTGTAACCTAACATCGCTTGGAATTAAATTTGTAATGGCGCGCGCGCACACTCATCTGTGTAATTGCGTATAACATTTAATGTACCGAAAGTTTAATGATGCACACCGGGTTCATTTACTATTCACTATATTCAATTTCTTTTAGCGATGCAGATTTGCACCGACTCGCAGCGGCGCCTTTTTAGCTCGGAAAAGTTTCCTGATCGCTGATTGGTTAGAATGATCTCGTCCAGCCAATCAGCTACCAGGAAACTTTTCCGAGCTAAAAGGGCACCGCTGCGAGTCCGTGCAAATCTGCATCGCTAAAATAAATTGAATATAGTTAAAGTACGAAAGTGTCGGACATTATCAGAGTAACAGATTAATGCTGACCACACACACACACACACACACACACACACACACACACACACACACACACACACACTTCCTGAGTGGGGTTACCCTAACGCAGTGAAAGGGTTTGCTAATCGCTGTGATCAACAAAGCTGTAGTAGTTAGGGCCACCCACACTAGGTTGGTTTGCTGTGTGCGATCAGACGAAAATTTCCAACCATCATGAATCCGCCCTGGAGTGGTGATGAAAACTGACCAAACCTCATACATGAATTTAAATGTCTTAGGCCTTTGTCTTGAGGTGGACTAGAAACGTCTGTAATTGTTATATGTAAATATAAGCATATATATGTGTATATACTGTATATATATATATATATATATATATATATATATATATATATATATATATATGTGTGTGTGTGTGTGTGTGTGTGTGTGTGTCACATTGAAGTGTTAGTGGAAACCAAATGGAATTTGAACTACCGAATTCCGAAGTGCATTGAAAAAAAGGAAAATATCTTTAAAAAGTCTCCGACAATTGACTTCTATAAGAATAAAGAAGAATAAAACCATCCAATTATAAATGACAAAAAGCTCTGGACCTCAAAGGCGAAATGAATATTTATGATATGAAAACGTCGTTATAAATTACGATGGAAATAAGTTCACGCTTCATGTCTAACAAGAAGTTTTTTTTTTTTTTGTTCCTCTCTCTTATTGTCACGTATAAAAGCTGACATTGGAAATGTAGTAAATTCCAGAACTTCCAGACTCCAGCCCTCCTCATTTCCAGGATAGATGTTTACATAGAGGTCACTCTCCTTCTTACAGTCACTTGAAGTTAATTGGATGGCCAAAGGCTCATTCGAAAACTGCCATCCTGAAGATCAGGCAAATTTCCGTTATCCCTTGGAATTTCTAGACGTTTTTTCTCTCTTTCTCTTTACTGTGTTTATTGTACTTACATTCTATATAAAAACAGTGACTAATTTTATGCTTGGGTTTTGCTACATCATGGCTTCATCCATTTTCATTCCATTCAACATCTAAAGGTTACTGCCGACTGTAATATACGTTAATCATATATATATATATATATATATATATATATATATATATATATATATATATATATATATATATATATATATATATATATACATGTTTGTGTGTGTGTCTCGCATACCTTGTACACTTTGGTTGCAACCATCCACAGTCGAGTCACTACCAATTCCCTCATTAAGTGCTTTGGGCAATAGATATTTGTGAACATCTGGTAAATATGAGGACCCTCTTCTCAATATATCGTAAACTATTGTGTTGAATTCTTTATATTTTGTTTCAAACTTTTGCATACATTTCCTACTTTCTTCTTCATATCTTCCACTGTTATCTACAGATATTTATTGGAATTCTAATCTTCACACCTTGTATCCCAATGTCTTCTTTTGACTCCATTTAAAGGTTTAAAGACCACTCATGAATGGCAGAGGCAAGGGACAATACCCTAGAGACTTACCATGTCTACATACGATCAGTGCCCAAGACCCGTCTCCACCAAAGCTAAGGACCAGTGAGGGTCAGGTAATGGCTGCCGATGATTCGCAAGGATGGTGAGGTTGCAGATACAACAAGAAACTATAAAGCTTGAGCGTAACTCGAACCCCCGTCTGGCGATCGCCAGGCAGCGACGTTTCCAATTGGCCACCACAACCCTAAACCTTTTCAACCATCTAACCCTTTTAAAATAAACCATTCCTTCCCACTCGTCTTCAACAACTTCCGTCCCTTTGTCTCCATATGCATTTAACATCATGTTTCCTTTCATATAAAGCTGACTTGGTCCAACAAATCCTTCCATCCGTCCCAATCACGATGGGCCTTTCCTTTTGTTCCTTTTTATAGAATCACTTTTCCCTTCAGTCCCTGATCCATGCGGTATCTGTATTGACTCTGTGCCGTCACTCATCATTGTTACGTCTATCGTCATTTCAAACTGTAATCACAAGTAATAGCATATCACTCGCATTCTTTATTTTTATATATGACATTTTTTACTTTTATTATCAGTCTATTCCAAGAGACTTGCACTTTCTTTAGGCATTGTACTTCTGCATTAATGTCCTAAACCGACACTGTCAAAAAAAAAAAAAAAAAAAAAAAAAAAAACAGCATTTTTGGCCTAAAAATCTCATTAGGCCCTTGCGTTGAAAATGCATAAAACCTTTCTATTTTGAACCCAGCTATTCATTTTACCGGATTTACTTTATACAGATATTTCACCATCCAGTAATCGTAAGGTTCAAAAAGGCATTGAAAGATAGAACTAGTGAAATACCTTGAAAAAAAAAGTACCGATGGATGTTTTCGAAACTTTAATTGTTAGTTAGGGATTAAACAACTCCACGCTCCCTACCCACATCCCCCCTACCAAACCCCCTCCCCCACTCAAACCCTTCGATATTCCTTGGGTATTTCTCTTGTAGAAAACTTCCAAATTTCGAGGGTTCTCATTACTGTCCCATTCCCTAAATGATTTGATTCTGTCCATTAAACTTCTCAACTTTCTTTCCTTCAACTTCTTTCGACCATCATTAAAACTTCTGCTGTCGAAGAAT